>NW_010534105.1:170893-204349 GCF_000687285.1 Phaethon lepturus | reverse complement strand
CGCCGGGCAGCTCTCCAGCCACTCCTCCCCGGAGAAAGGGGCAGAAATGTTTCCAAAGTTGCTGAGATGTCTTTCCAGTCAACATTGTCTCTTACAGATAAATGAGGGTGTGTGGGTTATTTGTATCTATAAGGGAAAGAAGTATCTGATGTTACTCCCATACCTTTGTTCACAGTTGAAAAGCTATACCCCAGAGTAAGATATCTTCTGGCTAGAACAGCCTTATGATAATCTGCCAGTGAGCTTGGTGTATGCTTTATGTTCAGCACTAATTTATTTGTGAAATTTATAGTTATGAATATAGATGTGACCTTTCATGACAATGACTATACTTGAGTTACTGTAGGTGGAAGAGTATGGGTATGGGAGCTTGCCAATGTTAAAATTGCTTTATAGCGTTGGCTTCCAAAATGGCATTTCTTATAATTGATTTTATTGCGATCATAACCAGTTAATGTACAGAACCACAACACTGGCATCTGCTTGTGCAATCTGAAACAGAGGTTACTGAAGTTGTAATTTATAAGCACTTTATGGAGATGCATTGAATCCAATAAACACAGTCAGAACATGACATCTGACAATGCAATTTTCCAAGATAAAATATTTACCGTTCAATATATATAAAATTTTTAAGTAGTATCATAGCAAGGAAAAAAGTTGAAACTATTGCAGTGTCAAACTTCTTAACATACAGTACCCTTCTTCAGAAATTCCTGTCTAATAGTTGGTATTAATTAGACACTGAGAAGGAAAGAAGGTTTGTACTTAAACTGTACTGCATGTTCTAGAGCTAGCTGCAACTCCTGGAATTACTGTAGACTTAGGCTGCTGATCTACTGTTAACCTGATTCTTGCTTTTATCCATCTGCAAAATGAGCATAAAGGTTGCCTGATGCACAGAAGTAAAATGAAAAACCACGTTTGTAAAGTTCTTTCAGTGTTTTATACCTGTGGATGAGTTGAAATGAAAAATAAAATCTAGCTTCTGATGAATCTTCACACAATTCTAGAAGAATTAAGAGCTACTACAGAATTAATGCAAGCTGGCTGCAGCCTGAGTACAGACTTACTGAACTATTGGACACATCTGTAAGAACAATTACTAATTCTAGCCAACCATCACCTGACTAAACTGTTTGCTTTTTCACATTCTTACTCAGGTTGATTGTCTACCTTTCCTTTTTAATAAAAGAAGTTGGAAGAGAGCTTCATTTGGAAATGTGGCTTTTTAACTGCTCTACAACTTAAATCCTGTAGTGCAAATCTTCTGCCTTAGGTAAATTATTAAATATGCTCTGTTATCTTGCCTAGGCATGTATAAAGACCCCATGTATCTGGAGTCATGACTTTTCTCCTCCAGTGCCACAGAAAACAGTCTTGCCTCTCTTCTCCCTTCCCAGCCAAACATGTCCGTATTCGACTGTGCACGTGTCTCCATGCACACTTGCAAGTATGCATATACATGATGGTTAATAGTTGGCATTTTGGCTGCTAGTAAAGGGGTAACAGAGATAAGACAAGTTAGTAGTCTCAGTCCCTAACAGGCAGACATGGCTGCATAGAGGCAAGCCAACTCATTCCATCATGTCAATCACTTCAGAGAAGTTTTGAATCTAGAAATTTAGGGGCTTTAGCAGGATTTTCAGTGTGGATACTCAGAGTGGTTATCACTGATTATCACTGTACTTCCATCTAAATGATATTTATCCTCCAGGTGCCAGGTAAAACACCCACATTGGACTAGTAACTTACTAGGCCAGTGGGATGTCATCCAGACTACCACTTGCAGCCTCTAATGGCAGAATTATCAAACTTGCAAGGCAATTTATAAGTGCGTTGGTGGGGAGGTGATGGTCTTATTGATTTAGTAATGGAGGGATTGTGATTGAGAAGCTGTAGGACATCAGAGTGCCTGATAAGAAGCAGATGGATGTTTGGCCAGGAATTACTCCAGCCCTTCTTTAGGAGGCAGAGAACTGGCCAAATGATCAGGCACCAGTCAAGCTTTGGCACAGCCTCCCATTATTAAATAGAAAAAGCAGCAAGTTGCAGAACCAAGAAGTATAAGGAAATCCCTTTCTACCTGTGCCAGTGATTTATTTTCCTAGGGGTGATAATTACTGTGACATTTAATAATCTTCTGAACCACTTTCAAGGATCAGAAGGCAAGTATCTTCTCTACAGTGATCTACGTCAGCAAAAATTGATTTGTAATACACAATAGCAAGTCAGTAGCAAAGCTAATAGAAATCCCAAGTTCCAGTTCTCCTTTTTAAACCCTAGCTATATTTCCCTTCTGCCTCCTCTTTGATTTTTTTTAAACATCATGCTCAACTAAGGAAGAGCTTTTAACTTCAGTCATGCAGTTACCATGCCACTGGTAACTGGAACGACAGATTCCACCGTTTTGCAATTCACTAATACATTGTTCCAAGAAACAAATTATTCCTCAAATGCTAGAACTAAAAACGTCCTTTTTGGTTTTTTTTATGGTGAGCTCAGAATGACAGTTTTGCATCATTTGAGAGACTCATAAGGTATTTTTCCTCTGGGGATTTGCTTTTGTCTCCATGGTCTTTTAGGGTGGGGAAGTTAAAAAACAAGTTACACAGGAAGACAAATATGAAGACTTAATCTAGAGTCAGTCTCTAAAGGATTCTGACCTGCAACCAAAGAAAATGAAGAAGCAGGCTTTTAGCGGATTTGTGCGGATTGCTGTCAAAAGTAAGTATATGCTTACATAGTTGGGGATCAGTGTGCAATGTGTTAAATATTACAGTTCCTTTGGTTTTTTGCACCATCCCACATGGTTACAGTTAACAAGGGGGAAGTGCTCAGGAAGTATACTGGAAAGGGCAGAGAAAGGACATGGCTGGAGCTTACTCGGTCAACAAAAATTTAAAATGACAGATATCCAGTACGTGATGAGGCTTAAACACAGGATGCTTGGACTCATCCAGCTTGGGAATTTGAAGACAACTGACAAACCAGGTATGTTCTCATCTGACAAATCCAAGAGGAAGCAGTTGTTGTAAGGGAATGGGTTAGAGACATCTCAAAACCAGGAACAAAATGTATAGTGATGCTGCCCACTGATAGGGCTGAAAAGACTGGCCTGTATTAGGGCTCGGAATTGCTGGGTCTATGCCAGGTTCTCCTACTTGCTTTTTCTAAATGTACCTTAAGCATAGTGGTATTGTCTCTCTGTAAAGTTCATTGCAATACTCCACACAAAGTAGTCAGTCACCATTTTTAACTTCTGTATATCAGAGGTTCTTAAATTCAGATTGTTTACACACACACAGGTGGCAGCAGCAATCTTTAGCTTCCTTAATTGACATGTGTTCTTTTGCAAATTTAGCTGTGACTCAGACTTGCCATTACACTTTAACGACTCACATTCAGTAAGAGTTGAAGTGAAAAAACTGTACAATTTGTGTGTGTGTGTTTGTTCCTGTGGTAAGAGAGGATGGTAAAGGGTCCTCTATTGCTCCAGGACGTTATAAATTTTTGGAACATATAGTAAGCACTTTAACTAGGTTTATAACACACTAATGTTAAGATAACAGTGTCCAAAAGCTGTTAAGACACACTGCCTGTGTCTGAGATGTGGATTGTTAAAGGAAATGGTATATCATTAGTATTCTGACTCAAATATATGAAAGAAACTCCAATAACGTAAGTATTTTATAGAGGATAAATAAAAAATAATAGAAGATTCCTCTTTTTAGAAAAACATAAATCTTAGAATCTGATCTCTTTCACTAATTTAAAACAATGCCAAGTTTTATGATGGAGTCACCCCCCAAGGAGTCACACTTCCATCTGTCTCATGACCTGAACCAGACTCCCATCAATTTTCTAGTACCCACTTCATTGTTAAACGTTTCCATAGCAATAGTACTCAAAAGCAGAAGGGTTAAGGTCCCGCCACACTCAGTGCAGTACAAACTCACACGTACACAGAATTTGTGGTCCAAAAGGCTCATAGTTCAGGGTGACAGGATATGCCACGCGCAAGGGTTGACTTGACGAATGCACAAAAAGAGCGTTGGCAGCACTGCAGGCGACCCACAATCTCCAGTGACTATTGTCATAGACACAGCGATTTAATGGATCTGTGTAGCAGGGAGGCCTCTGGAATATACCCAGAAGAGGAGGGCATTAATGTTCAAACCCATTCAGATCCATATGAGTGGAGTCTAAGCTATTTTGAGCTATTTCCCAAATAATATGGTAGTGAGGGTGAGCCATAGAACATGAGATGTAACAATAACACCTTTGGAAAATTTTCACTTCTGGAATCTGTTCTCCACCTTTGTGGTCTGACAAACAAGGAATCTGTCAGAGCATACTGCAAAACTGTATCTGTACACCTGATAACATGACTGAGAGGAGAGCTCTGGTGGTTTTAGTGGCCAGAGTCCACCTTGCAAGCTGTTAATATATTTTATACATGTACCTAGAGTAATAAATAGCACATTATAAATAAACCAAACTAAATATACTCTCTATCAAATCTATTTGTTACCTGTCCAAAGAAGATAATGAAGAGAGTTGGACTTGATTAAATTTATGGGTCCCTTCCAACTGAAAACTTTCTATGATTCTTAAATAATTTTTACTGGAGTAAGGAGGATGTTTATATTAAAATCTAAAGTTTTTTTTTTTTTTTTTTTTACACCTTCCCCATACACTGGGAGATTTATCAAGATGTACTTAAGATGAGGAGATAGACTCACTGGCATCACACCCACTCCTGTGGTCCAGACAGTGTTATGAGGGCCACTGAGGCAGGTAAGACAGTCTAGCTCTCAGAATTTCCCCATTTTGAACACTGAAAGACAGGCCAGCATGAGGAAAGTGATCATGTCTCCATGATCTGCATGACATTACAGATATCCTTAGCTGTTCCCTTAATGTTGTTTTTCCATTTGCCTGCTTCTCCCCTACGATCAACACCTAGAGGGGCCAAGCCAGGGATCAGAAGAAATGGAGGGGAGGTAGCCAGTTGGCCACCTTCCTATCCAGTCCTCCTCGGGCAGTAACAGGCACCAGTTGTGTTTTTTGCCAAAGTCAAGAAGGGGTAGACAAAGATAACGGAAGACTGAGCTTAGTCATTAGAAGAGTGGAACAGACATGCCTGAAATTTCCAGATGGGAAGCAGTGGTCAGACAAAAGTGGAGTTGTCAAAGAGGGAAACAAAGTCACTAAGGCCAGTGGATGTCAGGAGAGAAGCAGCACGGACAAGACATGAGGCAGAATCATGAGAAAAACACGGCATTTATTGCTATAGCTGTTGGGTGGCTGTCAAAAAAAACAGCACAAACCAAACAGAGCATGCTGGGACTGGCTCTACGCTTCCCCTTAGGAATTCATGGCACACTGCTACTGCTGGTGGTGGCTACTTTCATTTTATGTAATTTCCCATGGTCCATATTTTGTAATGTCAACCCACATGCCACACAGTCATTTTTGAGTAAGATTTATATTGAGATCTGAGAAAACCTAAGAGATGCTAACACGTTCCGAGCTGAAACAAAGAAAAACTCCTTGAAGACTCACTTAACCAAGCTCCACACTGCTAGCGTTGCAATGTTGCTCACATGGCAACCTGGGGATCCCGCTTCACCAAACAAATAATTCACCGTAACATATACTCCTTAAAGAATTGCTTTACGTTCTCCCATTCTGCACACCTGCTTGTTGCAGGTTATCATCAGGGACTTGACACCACAACACTTACCGTCTGTTATTCCCTCCCTACGATGAGGCAAGGGGGGTTGGTCCAACCGTCCTCCCTTGTGTTTTTTAGTGGGCCTCGGCCTCTGACTCTGATTGACAGCTGCACTGGTGTTGCTGTCAGTAGAAAAAGGACTGCTCGGCCGAGGTCTCTGAGAGGAAGGGTATGCTTTGCCTAAAAAAGAGAGAAACCAGATGACAAAATGTTATTGCCTTGAAATGGGCTGTTCTATTAATGTCTCTTCTGAAACATTAAATCTGGTCTAATTCTCAGAGGGAAGCAAATGTCCCCTCCAGGTACCCGCTGATGACAACTGCTTTAAGACACACCACAACAAGTGAAGTGAGATACTTGGCATTCTTTTGTCTTTAACTTTTATAATTAAAAGCATTCCATCTGTTGTGATAGAACTACTGTATGGCATGTAACTCCTACCTGCTCTGTGTGCTGAACAGATGTGTCATAACAACTCCTCAGCCTTAAGGAGGGAAGGAAAACAGTTCTGCAATCAGATAAAATTTATCTCTCCTGCCTTCCACCTTCACATTTGCCAAGCCAGATTCTCATTTTAGGGGCTCCCATATGCACTGTATATCTGGAGTAACTCCAGCGAGATAAACATAACTGATTTTGCAAGCTATGTAGCAGTTAAGGGCTCTTTTTCCTCAAGAAATAAAAATGGGGGTATATTTAAATGCTAAAATTTTCCTGTTCAGTTTCAGTGTTTTTATATGTTAAAAAAATAATGTATTCTGACTGAATTTAATCCTCATATCATTTTTTATATATGTAGACTAATCAAGCTACATGATTTCTCTTAAATAAAAAAAATCTTTGAGGCTGTTCTATGAAGCAGATCATTAAAAGCATCACGGCAGGAACCGTAGGAGCACAGTTCATTTACTACCTTCACTTCCTCTTATTTTGACATTTTTATTCAGCTAACTTAACTAAGCTTATTGTTTAACAATAACTAATGAAAACTAAAGAACATCATCTTTTACTTTCTTTTTTTCATTTTGCCAAGTGTCTTGGGGATGTTAATATTTTAATTCGTTTAGAACTGGTACTTAAAATTCTTACTTCTTTAATCCTATCTGCAGCGGAAAACATGTAAGCCAGTCCGAACTTCTGCTCTCGCAGTGCTACTGCAGACCCAAATGGTGTAAGAGTTGACGGAAAGTGGAAAAATGGCTGTTTGTTATTTTTCTGGTCAACTGACCCCAAGCTACTAAGGATGTTTTTTATCTTCTGGTTAACTTAGACCAGGGTCTACTCTGCTGTGAGTTATGTTTGCTGGTAAAACCTTTCAACAGATGTGCTTACCTCCAACATGCGGTCACATGCGACCCGACCTAGATAAGCCTAATCAGGAGTAATACGCTACGTGCTACACTATTTGAAATAGTCTCAGTGCAAAGAGGGCAAAGTGAAAAAAGTAGCCATAATCTCTCTCACACCGTGTTTCACATCACTACATACATGTTAGGGTAACATCTCAGTATTTTACTTCAGAGATTTCCTGACTGTCTCAGGCTTGATCTTTTACTTCTGACCGATGTGCACCCTGAGGAGGACACGGCTCTTAGGCAGGCTTGTCTCCCAGCTGTGTGTCACTGCTCGCTATTGAAGGCTGCTACATTTGAACCCCTTATGTGGACATTTCCTGACTCTCCTCTACCAAAATAAGCCCCACTGAACTTAAACAGTATGAAAAATACGCCTTTGCTAACCTGGCTCATGTTAACCCAAATGGGTTACAGAACGCCCACCCAAGCAGCTAATTCTGGAGCTGGGAGAAAGCAGTAATAAGCATTTGGGGGAAGGCTGGAAACATGAACCTCTATAGCTGGCACAGCTGCAGCCAGACAAAGAAGTGATGAAGCCCTTGTTTCATAGATAAGGATAAAACGGCAGATGAACATAAAATATTAAAATTTCATTTAAAAATAAAAGAAAGACAACTAATGCAAAGAAATTCTAATATAAGCCTGAAATTCCATCCTAGCTCACAGCACATTGCACAGATGTTTTGCAAAAATAAACTGGCAACATGCAAGTGCAACTAGTGAGTGCAGGATGAAGATTCTTCACACTTATTCTCTTGACTAAAGAAATGTGATTATTCATTCAGAATGTTGGTTTGAAAAAGAAATAGACACCAAACATTCTCCCTTTTATACCTCCACGAAAATGAGGGAAAATAAATAGCACTGACCTAAATCAGACGTGGGGCAAACACAAATGATGTGCGGGCTCCCAAAACACATTTTTCAGTGCACCTAAGAACTGATGACAGCATCTCGTATTTGTATGCAGCCCTTCCAGTAAGAGCTGCTGAGCAGTGTCAGAGCCTCTGTGGTAGATTTAGAGCGTGTAAGTGGAGACAAGGATGGAGCCACTAACTCTTGATTTAGTTTTCCAAGGGTGTTAAAAAGGAAAACTGTCTGAACTTGATGGCATATCACAAGTTGGCTTCTGGAAACTGGGATCTAAGTGTCTGGCGGGAGACACACCTTGTGCCTGGATGCACCAGTGCCTGTTGTGCTCGGCAGTCAAACGCACCCACGGGAGGAGGCTATCAAGCTGGACTTCCCCTTTCATATCAGTGAGAATGTTCCACAGCAGTTCTGATGGGGTGACAATAACTGTCCAGACTGCAAAGGCGTAAAGAGTCAGGACCTTCAGACTCCCCCCAGAGTCATGAACAGAAATAATACTGCTGCTTCTCCACTACAGGACACCATTTTGCACGACGTGGGGTTTGCTGTGGTACAGCGGGTCCATAATACGCATGTCTGATATCGATCCACGCTACCTGGGAGGTATCGTACCGTAATGAAACTGCAGTGAGCACTGGGGAGTTATTTCCATTTGCTGAGGTTTCTGTGAGGAAAAGAGGGGAGGGCTGTTTGTTTACATGTGGGTTTTCTTTTGTTTCCGTTTTGCCTGCTAGATCATTAAGAGAGTGAGAAGGTTATGATCATAAAGTCTCTACTACAAATGTTGGATACTTTGTCGTACCCTAAATTCTAATAGTTTATCCGAGGAATCAGATGCAAGTACTCAGTTTAAGTGCATTTGTGACCTGATTAAGCTAGGAAAATATACCTGACAAGAGGGGTCTCATCCTTTCCTTGTACTTTCCATTTACATAGCTACAATCCCTAATTATATTTATTTAAAAGTGTCTGTGTGTTTGTGTGTCCATGTACTTTTGCTATGTGTGTGTTTGCGGTGGAAACTGTACTTCTCAACAGCCTGATACAAGCGACATTAACTTTGGGTGAATCTTTGCACTAGCTTTTTCTGAGGCCAAGAACAACACACAAAAAAAAAGGTTGGGAAGGATTTGCTCCTTTCATTCAAGACTGTTTAGGAGACTCTTCAATCAAAACAGTATATTTAAAATTATAGTTTGGCCAAATGTGCCCATAGTAGATGAGTGAAGGTCTACATGAGTTTTTGTTTTGCTTTGTGTTTGTCAAATTATGAGACAGATCGACTTCATCAATTTTCCACTAGTGTAAGAAGGAAGTGAGGGGTTTAACTACTTTTAACAGTGAAATAACTATCTTTTAAGGATAATTGTGTCTGACCAAAGTCAATGGCAAAAGTCCTAGTGATCTGATACAAGCTGTATCTGTTCACTCTGTAGTGTGTTGGTGACATAGGACTTTGCCATCGATTCTTTTCTTCATTCCTAACGTCCCTAAAAGGCAGTGATTGCCATGAAGTAATTGCATGCAGAAAGCCTGCGGTTTTCAACCCTAACATGTGGAGATGTTTCTCATAAATGCACACATTTTACTGAAGGGTAGACTTCATACCAGACTAATAGTAAAAAATTTTAAATGACAGGAACATTATGGTGGGCAGGAATCGGCTGAGAAAGCGTAACAAAAATAAGACCCAAGTTCATACTTTGCTATTAGATTTGTGGATTTAAATAATTAGTTATTTTTGCTATTTTGAAAACACTAAACAAATGCAAATACATTCTTTTTTTCCAGAATATTTAAAATATTTTTTTCTTATCTTTTTTTGCTAGAAATAAAACATATGGAGCTTTAAAAATATGAGCTAAGTTATGTTTACTTTTCATCAACTTATTTTAGAAGATTGGCTGTTTTCAAAAGCAGTAATCACTTTACCTTTGTTACATTTAACTTGGCAGATTCAGTTGGCATAATTAAAATTAAATTTTATCAAAATATATTAACCTATTGAATTAAGTATTTTTTAAATCAGCTGTTAATAAGGCTTTTACACAGTTTGTATCGTTAACAATAAAAGAACACCAATTCACCCCATGCTTAGAAAAACTTCACAGAAAAATACACTTTTGCAAGAAGAGATGCAACAGAAGAGCAGGGATGGAGATACTAGTTTAAACATGATGCTCATCGTTGGAAATGTGAAAGATTGTGAGAAGATTTTGAAAAAAATTAAATCATCAAAGACTGCATGGCAGAATTAGTGATCTCTTCACCGAAATATTAAATGGAGCATATGTCAGTAAATCTATAGCAGAGTCAGCACAAAGGAAAACTGCAGCAGACTGAAGGTGCAGATTAAAAGCTTGTGCTATTCACTACTTAAAATCACTAAAAATGAAACGTAATGCAAGGTGTCATTTAAAACATACTGATAAAAAATATCTCCATCCACCTTATTCCATGCATGTTAGACAAGTGTGAGACGCAGGTTCACTGAAAAGAAGAGAAGAATAGGCAGAGACACCCTTCATGCAGAAAGCATCAACTTTGAGTCTACAAACCTGTTCTTGTCAGGCTGGTTCCATCCAGCCTAAAACCAGCTTTATCTGCTGCTGCAACCAGTGCTTGTGCAAAACTGCCGCTGGTAAAGATCGAGTCATCTGAGGAGCTACCTACACTAGATCTATGACTAGAAAAGTTACGGTCCTCATCAGACGCAGAACCCCATCCATTTACCATTGAACCTAAAAACAAATGTAGGGGTCTAGTGAGTTGTGCACATTTGATATTTTTTGATCATCTAAAGCTTAAAGACCCACTTAATACGTCCTTTCTCAACAGAAACCCCAAAATTCATTTGACAGAACTTGTTACAAAAGAGCAGTATAAGATCCACTTAATACATTCTTTCACAACAGGAAACCCAAAGTTTATCTGACAGAGCACCGTATAAAAAAGCACCATCAAAGATAAGTGGGATCTAACTCATAACCTGCTCAGTGCTGCTTTGATCCTGTAAACAAAATGATACATATTCTCTACAAATGTGAATGCTCCATAATAAATTCTTTTGAAAGTTAATAGATTTTACCTGTGATTGAAATGAACGTGTTTAGTTTTTTACTTATTATAAATCAGTATCTAGTTTGATATTTGCAAAACAAAGTCTTAATTTAAGACAGCACAAGTGTAAGTCTCAGTCAGTATGGCTGAACTCAGACATGGGCTTCAAGAGCTATCCTGAACAAGACTGGCATTATGGCATTTTCTCAATCGAAACTTTGAAATATATAAGCAATCTTAATGGCCTGAAGAAAGCTGACCTAAAGTAGTTCATTCTAGTGGATTAAAGTTACTTTTTTAAAAGGTTGAAAATAATTAACATTCAAGAGCACAGCAAACATATACTCAAATTTAATACTGAGTCAGTCACTAAGCTAATGCTGGCCTCATGGTACCTTCTAGCTATAGACTACCACCGCTGCAAGAGAGGGAAATGATAACAACATTACAAAAATGCAGTCAGAAACCCAGATACTAGAAAAAGCTCAAGAAAGAAATAGAGAAATCTTGACATAACTAAAAAGCATGTAAAAAGCAAAATAGTGAAGGAAGGATTCATCTTATTTACTCTTCATTTGTATTTTCTTTTATTTTTTCCAATGCATGAAGCATCGATCAGCTACCTGACGTGGCAGTACAATATATTTTCAAAGGCTATTGCTCAGTTCAGATTTTTTTTGAAGTACTGAAATTCTGTTTCTTTTGTGGCTTCAGATGGAGCTGATGATGTTCTGTACTTCTAAAAATCATGGGTAAGTGTCACTGGGTAATCCTGTACTGTGCAGTGGAGCAGGAGGCAAAGGAGGCTTAGCTAGCACCAAGCTTTGCTCCAGGAACAGGGAAGCCATGCTAATTAGTTACCAAGTCCCGCTGAGATACAGAGCTACCAGACTGCTCTTGGGACCTGAGCTGCTGCATGGCATTGCATGGTGCTGTGTAGACACAGCATATTGTTCTGAGATAGCACAGGCATCTATCTTGAAAAACCCCAAATCTGCTTTTTAAAAAAAGTGGCATGCCTATGTTGAAATAAAAGCCCAGTGAACCCATGAGAATCTGCAGAGAACTGGTTTTCAAAGATATGAAGGCACATGTGGAGAGATAAATCATGGTCCTGAGTTTCCTGACTTCCCTATTCAGTTAGCACAGGTGAATTGCTGTACATGTACATAAGATATGTGGCAGTGTAGTCATGTTCTTTAAAGACTTTTTTTAATCGCTGTCAAAGAAGGTATTGTGTTAACTAGTAAATCAATAATGACCTGCTTATTAGTACCAAATTGATAGGCTAATTAACTAACAGTGGTGTCAAATATCAAAAATAACCTGCCAAAATAAGTCATGAGTACAACAAATGGATACGGGGATTTAGTCAGTAGCACGTTGCACCACAAAGCCTAAGAACAATGGATTATTTTGTGATGCCGCAGTGACCAAACCTTTTAATGTTAGCAAAGTGGCAGGCTATAATAACAAAAGTCCATGAACTCCTAAGGTACAAGAAGAGAAACTGAAGAGGTCTATGGAGGTCTGACAGGCAGAAAGTGTGTTAAGTGCAACAGAGAGTGACAGAGTTTGATTCTGCTTGCCAAGAGCACATATAAAATTGTTATTTTCCAAACAGACTCGACCTGATGCAGACAGATGTAAAGAAGCCTAGATAACAGCAAGGGAAGGCTAAAGCTGAATTTCCTCTGAGAAGACAGTTTCTGAACAATCAAAGTGCGATAGGACATCATAGAAAATGAAGAGCAAAAAGGCTTAGCAACAGTTATTGATGATGCATGAAAAGAGATACTAGAGATAAAACACTTCATGAAGATGTAAGAAAATGAAAGGCTATAGCTGAGGACATTTTCAAACAATTGCTTATTGACATATTCTGCAAAACATGTAAGCACAAGCTGAAAGATAAAAACATGACTAGACCTACAGATATCAAAGGATGATACTCGGGTGCTGAAAATTTACCGTGTATCTTGTTCGTTTCAGGGCCTGAGGGTTTTGTACATGATACCTTCTATTTTCTTCATAGACACATATAGAAACATATACTGAACAGAGTGTGTATGGTTTTCAGTATCATAGGCACAAGACTATGGCTATTTTAAAGGAACTTAAGTTTGCATTTCCATCTGCTCACATTGCTCTGTCCATTTGCTAAGCACTCAGCTGTTACATGTAATACACATAATTTGGATGGGATGCTTTCGGGGTATGTCTAGGAACAGTTGCTATTCTTCATCTGCTCTTCAAAGGGCTGGATTGAAGTTCATCCAGTCCAAAAAAAAAAAATTAAAAATCCACCTTTTAAGTATCAAGTATACTAAAAATCTGCGAAAGTCCATAATGATCTTTCCGGTGTGTGTGCATATACCTATCGTTCAACACTCCCATAGACATGCCAGGTTCGCTTAACAATAGCTAAATTTTGGTTATCAGTAGACTGCTGCTGTCAGACTGCCAATTTTTCAGGCTCACACTATAGGAAAGCCCTGTTCCTGATCTCCTCTGCATTCCCATGGACAGCATGCGTTAGGAAGGCTAGGAACAGTGCGCTCTGCCCATGGGTCACGTCCCCTTTCCCTCTCCTCCAGCAGCTGTGTTAGGAGGGACTGCCTGTCAGCCTGGAAGCATAGCACAATTCTCACAGGGACGTCAGCTTTATCGGGTGAGGACGTCAACACAGTTGACAACTAAAGCAAATCATGACCCCACCTGGAGTACCACGTACAGTTCTGGGGTCCCCAGCACAAGAGAGGCATGGTCCTGTTGGAGTGGGCCCAGAGGAGGGCCCTGAAAATGATCACAGGACTGGAACACCTCTCCTGTGTGTGAAGAAAGGCTGAGAGAATTGGTGGTGTTCAGCCTGGAGAAGGGAAGGCTCTGGGGAGACCTTATTGCAGCCTTTCAATATATAAAGGAAGCTTATAAGAGAGATGGAGAAAAACATTCACCAAGGCCTGTAGTGACAGGACAAGGGACAACAGCTTTAAACTGAGAGTAGATTTACATTGAATATAAGGAAAAAAAAAAAAAATGAGGGTGGTGAGGCACTGGAACAGGTTTCCCAGAGAAGCTGTGGATGCCCCATCACTAAAAGTGTTCAAAGTGAGGTTGCACCAGGCTTTGAGCAACTTGATCTAGAGGAAAATGTTCCTGCCTGTGGCAAGGGGTTGGACTAGATGATCTTTAAAGGTCCCTTCTGACCCAAATCATTCTATGATTCTATGATATTCTGGTTGCTGGAAGCAGAGGCAAAACTCTTCATAACTGCGAAAGTCAGCAAGTCACCATGAGACACAGACAGCACCCACAGCTGTATGTGACCAAGTAGCTAATGGTGGAATCTCTACATTATTTCCATGGGTTCCTGAGCTATTCAGTTTCCCTGCATAAACAACTTTTTCCCCACCGAAACTTGCAGCAGTAAAACCCCGGCTTGCTTTGCCCTCCAGGGGTGTGGATATTGCCCAGAAGGCACAGGAGTGCTGGAGCCCAGCCTGGGCACCTCAGGCCACCACACAGCTGCGTTAACGTAGCAGACATGGTGGCTGCTTGTTTAAAGGCATCCACTGGCCTCTTGTTTTCCAAATCAGACGCACATTTGCTTCTCTCTGAATAAAGGCGGAATAAGAGATGCTGACGTCCCTTTCAGATCAGCTGTGCATTTTGAAATGGAATGAAACAGGCTTTTAGTGTCTCCTTTACATGCAGCTCACTATGTGTTTTCCAAGAGCACATTTGAGTTTTTACGCTTTCTGGCAACTGTAAATTTTACTCTTGCTGACAGCAGCAGTAAATGCTTCATGCAGAGCAAAATCAACTCTGTGAAAAGTTGAACTCTCTCTTCTTGCTCCGTAAAATACCTCTTGGTGCTAATGCGAGCAGAAACCTTCTTTGCTCTCGGGGAAAGGTGAGGGGAATAGAGCTGCTAGCTTCTTGTAGACCGCATGCTACTGCTTTTAGTGGCATTTTGCAGGCAATAAAAATGCTATTTTTCTTTGTAACGTGTACTCTTGCTTTACTTTAGAAAAAAAACAACCTAGTGCAACTTGTGAAGTAAAAGCTGCCCACATCAAAACTAACACTTTTGAAAATTCTATTAGATACTCTCCTGTACACACCGAACTCTACAGGCATGCTTAAAGCTAACAAACAATGTCACTGGGACTTGTATGGGTACGCTTATGTGCTGTGCTTCACAAGACCATTAAGCACATGCTAATATTAAGCCCCTGCTCTTCTGCAGGTTTTTGATGGAACAAGGTTAGACTGCTTAGGTCTGTGAAGTACGGATGAAGTCCTTGGGGACTGATGCTGCTTCAGCTGGTAGATTCAGTTACAGAATTCCTTTAGCCTTTGTACAGGAGAAAGACATTATCCTCTTTTGGATATATCTGACTACTGTCATGATTACAAAGAAAGAATGTCCAGACTTCGGTGGAAGTGATGGAATAAAACAGGCAGTAGTCATTGTACCATTAAAATAAGGAAAGAATAATAGAAGGGGCTGAGTGCAGAATACAAATATGATCATGCTTCAAAAATTAGACCTGGTCTTATACTTTACATTATACTTCACCATAAATGCCCAAATACTTACATGTGTACACCTGAAATAAACATTTCAGTTTTAAAGTTTTTATTTTGGGACAAGAAACACTAAACAAAAGGAGGTAAAAATCTTACGTACATATTCGGCACTTCATGGGTCCAACCATAATTAATGGCCTTCATAAACATTTAATGAAAAATGAATTTATGTCACTTAGCCAAATTTATTTGTGTTTCCATTTTCAATCTTTCTAGATTTTTTGGTTTCCATATTGCTGAAAGGCATAAAAATTTCTCAAATTTATTCAAGCGTTAGAAAAGAAATGCACACAGAACATTAAGTAGTTGCTCAAATGTTGCTGAGCAGTAAAATACTATGATAAAGTGGCATCTTGCTGTGTCTCTATTACTTCTTCAGCACTAAAATTAATTTATGATCAGTCATCAATTCATTTACATGTCGTTTTATGCTAAATCCATCCTTGCTGATGAATGCATATCCCTAGATCCATTAAGCTAGAGTAAAGTCTGTGCTTTACAATATGACCCTGCTAATTGTTGCATTACCATTTTTATGAGATACAAAAAGTAGTAGTTTCCTATTTTCTGAGCACATATTTAATCCATGAAACACATTCTTCCTCTTAAATGCAATCTGTCTAACTGCTTATAAAATAGAATCTTTTGCAATAGGTATCCCTAAGCAAATCAATATAAGTATTGAACTCTGCCATGGTAAAATATGGCTTGTGAAAATGATTTTGTGTAATTTTCAAGAATTATTCTATTTGCGCTCAGACACAATGAATGAACAACTTTTACCATACAGACAGTCATCAGTGATTCATTTAATCAAGACCAAAACATGCCAAATAAGGGATTTTCTTCATTGCTGAGCTATACAACCTATGGAGATCTTTACCATTTCAGATCTATATAATTCTATTAAAAAAAACAATTGTTATCCGTTTGCAGTGGTACTGTTTACAAGACTATCTCTCTGCTTATATCAGTTTGTATCAGTTAGGTAGAAAAGGGATTGTTCTAATTTCTGTGCTAGTTAATGGATGTATCTCTCCCCTCAGTCAAAATGCACGACGGCTGAAGATACAACAGCTTTCACTACCAGCTTCACTGCTGGTGCTCAGGGGAGAGAAGATAAGGAGAAGGCAAAGAAAACCCCCAAACCATAATACTTTGATCTGACGAAAGTTAGTGGTGTTCTTAGTGATTTCAGTGAGAAGCAAATTAATTTCTTATACAGTCATTGTATGCAATTAATTAAGTCTATTGAAGTAGAATAATATAACAGACTCTTTGTGACCATTCATCCCGTAACTCTGCACAGTTATTCATTATAAAGGCAAACATTAAACATAAGTAAAAGAAAAAAACGTATTTCAATGTGTCTCTGAAAGCAAAAATAACCCTAAATAATTGTGAATTAAAAGTCAAGTGAGCAGAAGTTTTACAGCTGCTTTTCAGGTTTTTTTGTTCTTTAAATCAGAATCGGTAGCTCAGTATGGCAACAAACCATGCAGGGAATGAAGCAAAACTTTGGCTTTAATTTCATATTCCATCCCACAAACGTCCAAATCTAAGCCTCCCTCCTTGAGTTTTCTTTGCAATATCTGGAAAATGTTAGGAGACAGTTACTGTGCGCTCCTCCTTTCTTTTCACTTTATTATACATGTCAACATCATGTCTCTGCCACCTGCAAAGAGAAAAGCTTAATAGCGCACATTAAATCCTTGTCTGAATCTTCAGTTTAGCTGTAACTAAAACTCAGGGGCCTGGAAGACAACCTGACTTTTAAACAGTTTCAAGGAGCAACACTGTGGTTTCAGAGGTATTTAGCAGTTTGAGCTCGGCTCACACAGCACCAGTGTTTCCCCTCAGAGAATCCCACATTTGGCAGTGGATGAAAACCTCGCGCTCGGCTCGGCCATGAGGAACAAAGTACCGTTTCACTCCGAGAGCGGGTATCCGAGTCATCGCTGAGGCGTGCTACCAGCACAGGGTGAGGAAACTCGCCCTGCTCGCCGCACAGCAACGCTGTCTGGAGGAGTCTGGACCGAGGGATGTCAATTTAGATTTCTCACAAACACTGAATTCACAGGGCACGCTTCAAAATGAACAGAAGTATTGCTTCATCTGGGTCAGCTGTTCTCATTTGCCTCCCTTTTTTTATATAATGTTTAAAGAATTGAAAACGTGGTATGTAAAATCCTAGGAAAATGCTGGTTTAAGTCACCAAAAGCCCTGTGAAATTAAATAGCTTATGTATTCTCAGGGCAAGAAAGAACAATGTCGTTGTTCTACAGTATTCTAAAAAGCAATCAAATTAAAGGATGAGAAAGAGCTTAGGAACAATGAATGCAACTTGTTATATACCCTCCTTAACACCAATAAATACAGCCTGGAAGAGTTAACACAAATAGATAAACAAAAATTAAAATTCTCTTTTGAAACAATTCACTCAAGTATAACAAGCAATTTCCTTCCACTCCTAGAAAAAATAAGCCCTCAGAAAATCAAGGTTTTACCTATATAGTAATTGAGGAAAACAAAAGTGGTTTTGTTATTTGCAGAGTTTGCCATTTTACAGATCATTTAGACTAACACTCTGCCTGTATTTTTGTAAGGCTATAGTTCTGTAACTGTTTTAAGATAATCTAAGTGTTGGCTATAACCTATAGGGGCAGCCTGTCATTTTGCTTCCCTTCCAGCTGCGCATTCCCTTCCTGCAGTGCTGGCAAACACCTTGTCATGCAATGAACCAGATCACGGAACAGATCCGGCTAGTAATTAAACAACAAAAAGCAAAAGAAAAACCTTGATTTTCAGCTGGATGAGGCCACATCAAGATAGTGGTGGAAATGAGCGGGAGTGCACTTAGATCACCTTAAGTACACTCCCAGTCTACGTTACCAGGTTCTGCCCAATTTCATAGAATCCGAATAGTTTGGGTTGGAAGGGACCTTTAAAGGCCCTCTAGTCCAACCCCCCTGCAGTGAGCAGGGACATCTTCAACCAGACCAGGTTGCTCAGAGCCCCGTCCAGCCTGACCTTGAATGTTGCCAGGGATGGGGCATCTACCACCTCTCTGGGCAACCTGTGCCAGGGTTTCACCAACCTCATTGTGAATTTTTTTTTCCTTATATCTAGTCAAAATCTTCCCTCTTCTAGTTTAAAACCATCACCCCTTGTCCTATTGCAACAGGCCCTGCTAAAATGTCTGTCCCCATATTTCTTATAGGACCCCTGGAAGGCTGCAGTAAGGTCTCCCCAGAGCCGCCTTCTCTTCCAGGCTCAACAACCCCAACTCTCTCAGCCTGTCCTCATGGGAGAGGTGCTCCATTTCTTCAAAAAAATACACCATGAAGTTTTTAACATTCCAATAATGAAACATTTAACACTCCAATAATGAAACAAGATTCATAACTATTAGAACAAGCTTGAATGTTATTCATAAAGGGATAAATTATAGTAAGCACAGAAATCTACAAATTAGAGCAGAAATGCATCTATTTCTTACTTCGCACTAGGCAGGATGGTCCAAAATACTAGGTGAAAATGCAAATGTAAAAAGCATTCATTTTCTGATTTACAGATATATCAACGTTGACATATTAATACACACCAAATGGAAAATATAGAGCCACCTGATTTTTTTTTATATTTCTGTATTACCAGTGCAAAACCCTTACTGCATTCCTAATGGAGCCATTAGTGAGATATGCAAAAATATGCAGAATTATAGCCTAAAGAAGATTACACTAGAAATTCAAGCGAAGTGAGTTAACGTACTCATGCACTAATAAGTTAACCTTCTCAATTCGGGGATTTAAAGTTTAACTCTATGGCCTTCAGTTGGATCTGGATTTCAAATCGCAGCAGCAGAGATACAATTCTTAAATCTTAATTAGATTGGTAAGCAGTCTGGCCCTAGGGTGAAGGAGAACCTGGAAAGTGGGATTAAGCTACACACTATTTAATTCAACAAGGGAAAAGGAAGAAAATTATAGGTATTGACGCTCCATCACTGTCATATTCCTGCAGTGTTTTCAGAATAGCAGGGTTTAAGTAAGGGTGCAAAACCCTTGGAATTTCAAAGGTCCAGAACAATGAGATGAAATTCAGCAGTGCTATGGCAGTAAATTGTACTGGGCAAGTCTCCCTTACGTTACAACTAAAAATCAGCATTCTTGCGCAGAGATCAAAGGCTGAAGAAGCACCCGCTAGCTTTTATGAACTATGGACACTATATATATTTGGGTCTCCAATAAAGCTGTACATTATGGATACAGTATAGTATATAGAGGGAACCTAAAGGGAAATATGCCGATGCCTATGAAAAAGTTCATTATGACCATATAAAATCTGTATTTTTCAAAAAATGCCATTCACTGCCTACATTTCATCAACAGCAATTTTATTCATTCAGATTCTGTGCATTAGTTTAGCATGCCTTTCTAGGTCCTCTTTGATGATCCCTATTGTAACTTTCCAAAGCATGCAACGGGCTAGAAGCAGTGAAGGAAGTAGGATCAGAATAATTAAATGTCTTCACCAAAAAGGAACAATTACTACATTCAGCAATACAAAGTAGGTTCAAAATACACATTTTCCTACATAATTGTTGTATTTACTCTACAAATAAATGTTGTTCTGATCTAACTACATTTATTCTGAAGTCTTTTAACTTCCCTGTGTTCATCTGTAAAAGCATTTATCCAGCAAAATATTTAAAAGCGCTTTAAGATAATATTTTTATTCTGTTCCTGATTTATGAAATATATATTCCCAAGCTGAGGTCTTCCCCCTCCCTTTTATGTAGCTGGCTTGCTTCTCCAGTAGAGTGAACTTTTCATGAAAGCTAGGATATAATTGAGTTTTCTTTCAAGTCTTGAAAGCTTTTTAAAATTCATGAATTTTCTTATCATTTTGCAGCAAAGTATTTTCAAATCCTTTTTTAACTTCAGTGTTTAATATTAACACATTTTACATGTTACAGAAATAGAGTTGAATAAATTTTCACTTAGAAAGTGTTTGATTGATGATATATTTTACTGTTAGGAACAAGTTGTTGTCACTGTTAACTGTGTTTGGTTACCTGTCACAGAGCTGTCTAGATTGTCCATACTGGAGCCTGGAGTATGTTCTAGACCTCTTAGCGGCCTACTGATTTCTACAGTTTCTTCTTCAATATCATCCTCATCATCATCATCATCTGGAACATCTGTTTCCAAATCTGAAATAAGGTTTCCAGATACATATCCTAGGGGTGGAACTGGAGCCTGAGGAGGTTGTGTATTGCTTTGGATGTGCCTATACAAACAAACAGGAAAACATCATCAGAATGGATGAGAGTGGGTACCCCATGGTCAACAGAAGATAAGCCTTTCAATAAGTCTGGAAGTAGATTTACAAAAAGTGCTTGTTAGGTCAAACTCAAGAAAAGTCAATTCACCATACCTTCTAATACCAGAGAACCTGTGCACTTTCCAGTCTTAAATATACTTCCCTTCCTGTAAGATGGGGAAGGTCAAGACTGTCCTTTTACAGATGAGGAACAGTGTACACAGTGGCTACATAAATCAGGTAGGAAGTCCATGGAAAAGCACAATTATGAATCCCAACCTAGCATACAAATGTCTCACACAATATTCCACCTTGCAAATCACATGGTGAGCCAAAATTAAATTTCACTCCTTCTTCTTAAACAGTGCCCTTACATAGAACTCACCCTGAAGAGGAAGAAATGACCGGTAGGACAGAAGAAATTTTCAAGTCCAGTAAACCCATTATCAGCAAGGACTTTTTATTTTGCTTTATTCCAAGTAGTTTAATTGATTTAATTGCAGTAGTATTAGGGCAGGCATGTGTGAAATTATTGCATACAGCAATCACAATTAAAGAAAGAAAAACAAATATAAAAAACGACCACAGGATAGCTAAATGGCCAAATGCAAGCAGGGAACTTGAAGTTTCATTTGCGTGGTCTCTGAGAGGCTGGAGGGGAAAAGAACCAACCATCAGCTTTCAATGCAGCATTCTCCACAGCACTACAGGTACACAGTAAGCTGTGCCAGGAGACCCAGGCATGACTGGCCTTGGCATAAGAGCATGTACCGTGTTTGAAATTGCTAAACTTGGCATGTGGGAATCCTTGGGTGGCTGTTCATGAGGTGCCGTGACCTGATTCGCATCGGCAGCGCTCTGGGTTGGATCCAGGATTCTGCTGGTCTCTTGCTTGGACATCAGCATAACAGAAAAAATTACAACTGTCACTTGTTTGGTTTCCTAGCTGTAATATATTTTCCAGGAAAAATTTGTGCTGTATTATTGCCTACACTTGATAAGTGCAGTAATTTTCTTTATTCAAACAGCTTTTTCCTTTTCATAACATAAATCTACCAGATCTGAGAATGTCACAGTAAATGTTCTGTACCACTGGAACCCCTCTCCACCTTGGTATAGGTTTTAAATTATTGCTTATTCTGAAGCTTATTTGCAGAGCAAATGCTTCCCTTCTGATACACAACCCCCTTCTGATACACAACCCCCTTCTGATACACAACCCCCTTCTGATACACAACCCCCTTCTGATTAGCAGTTCTTGAATATTTTTCCGTCTGGACACCAGATTCTTAGCTATGCAACGTTCAAAATACTGCCCTAAAGGACACTGCCATCTAACTGAGGCTCAATAAACACTGTGATTAGCTCCCAATCAACCAAAACACTCAAGTACAAGCTTAATGTTAAGCATGTGATAGAACAATTGAAGTCAATTTCTCATGTACTTGTAGTTAAGCATATACTGAAGTGAGTTGCTGGATCAAGGCCATAATGATTATGTACTTTTCCAGTAATATCTAATGTGCTCTCTCTTAAATTTCTAGTTGTCTGGTCTCTATATTTCTCTTCTATTACTCCTACAGTAACCTATCTGACAGATCTCATCTTGTTGTTTTGTTTCCCCCACCTCTAAACTCGACAGGTTCACTTTGTGAAAAGAAAACTAAGAACGCTTCCTTCCCACTTAAGACAATGGAGGACTTTCCACTGACTTTTAACAGCATTTGCTGAACAGCATGATATGTATCCAGCCAAATATTATCAAAGCATTAAACAATTCCATGTAACAACTACTGTAAAAATAATCTGTGTTTGCAACCCCCAATATTTACCCCAATACCTGCTATAAGGTTCTAATATGAAAATACAGTTTATCATCTCCTCTATATTTTTCTTCAGTGTTTCATGCTCAATTATTGTGACCTTACACAAGAGCAACATTAAAATCTATATATTCCTAAGCAGATTATGAAAGTTCCCAATCAATTTTCATTTCTCCAAAAAGGGAGCAAGACCTTTCCTGTCAGCCGCAAGAGGCTTTGCTACAGAGTCCTATTACGTTATCTGCTCCCAGACTGGCACCCATGGTTTGTAGGGCATAGAAAAGGTAACAGCTGCAAAATGCAGCAACGACTGACTGTACAGGCAGGGTATGCATCTGTGTGCTGGCTCAGAAGTCAGCTACCTTCAATAGGCCAGGTCTAGCTGCTGCCTGGGATTTGGGTCTGTCCCACAGGCAGGCTGGGGTCCGTGCTTGGCAGCGCGGCTCTGCAGAGGGAGTGCAGATTGCAGACAAGCCTCGGGGCTTCGACCGTGTCCAGGGAAAACAGCTGGCTTTGATTTGGCACCGCCTGCCTACCTGCCTGATCTATTTACGGTAGCTCAAGCTGAATAACTTTGTGGCTTCATTTACCAGCGAAGAAAGGCTGCTCCTCCGCTGGCAGCACGCCATTCAGTAACGAGCTCTGCTCCTCTCCTCCGAGATTCGCGGGCTTTGTCTGGGTAGAAAAGTTGTAAAAGGACAACTGCTGCTTAGGGAACATCCAGAAAGCAACTGACCTTCACCGTATCCCCAGCCTGGTGCAGTTGACAAGTTCTTTTCCAGTCCCTGAAGAGATTGCTTCTGTTTGTTTTGCAGGGGAAATGTTACTGTGGTATTTGCTTGCTCTTCCTTTAAATAGGCATAAAGCACTCTAAAACGCTATATCCATTCTGTAAATTCTAACAACTTCCTTCCTGCTATTTCTGGGTTTTTCCCTGCGAATCAGAAATTTTCGTGGTATTTCAAACTACAGGCAGAGATGCAAATGCTTCATTCTCATGTGACACAGGGTAAAAACTGCTACATTGCTATTTCAGGTGACTAGCATTTTTAATTAGGAATTTAGAACCACAATGTTTTGAAAATCCTAAAAAATTTGTATCTTTTCCTAGCTTGAAAAGAGAGTACTCTGAGCTGTATAAAAGTTGTCAGCAGGTGGGTGTTAATTACTTAGTTGAACATATGTAAAACTGCAGAGGAATATTATTTTTACTCGTTTTTCGCCAAGATTTAACATATGACCAAGCATTGCAGTTTATAAAGAACCCACTAAAGTTTAAGGCCTTCACAGTGTAGATACAGTTTTGCTATTTCTTCTTCCATTTTACTGCTTTGAAAACATTACTGAAATGTTGTTGAACACAGTCAATATTTATGTCATCAAGGAATAAATTGTTATTATGCTCTCATTTCCCAGACCGCAGGTGCCCCCTTCAAACATTTACCATGTCTGCTTTGCTATATCAAACTGGTAAGCCCTTGTTAATTCATCAAGGTGGGCTTGAAGCATTGGCTGCATCTCCTCTCGTGGAGAAGGTGTGAGGGTTGCAGTTGACTGTTGCCCAAAGGAGATCGCAGGCGACGAAGCTACTCCTCGGACAGGAGGTGTAGGAACACGGTCATCGTCTTCTTCAAGCTCATCCTCCATGCCCTGATGTAGGTAGGTCTGAACTGGCAAAGGCGGACACCAACCATCACTGTCGTATCTAAAATAAAAACCAAGTAAACTCAGTATACATCAAATCTCATCTCTGACGTGCAGCAGGGGGTACACAGGATTTCTGCTATGGTTTGAACCCTCACACGTAGTGTGAGTTTTAGCATTTATTGAAAATACGTTCATAATTGCTTAATTTCTCCTTACTGAGTCTGTTTAAGTTATCCCACAACTGCTAAGCAACTAGAACAAGATGTGCAACAAAAAAATTGCCAATTCATTATCTCATTTGTTAATGGTGATTAGATAATGTTAAGCCACAATCAACAACAAAAAATGAACTAACTCACTTCCTGAATCATTGACCTAGGAGAATGCATAAAGATTGATCTAGACATGCGTCCTCGTTTCGGCTGGAGTAGAGTTTTTTTTTCCCTAGTAGCTTGGTATAGTGCTGTGTTTTGGATTTAGTATGAGAATAATGGTGATAACACACTGATGTTTTCAGTTGTTGCTAAGTAGTTCTAGTGCTTGTACTAAATCAAGGTTCAGCTCCCCATGCTCTGCAAGCGGTGATGTGCACAAGAAGCTGGGAGGGGACATAGCCAGGACAGCTGACCCGGGCTGGCCAAAGGGATATCCCGTACCATATGATGTCATGCTCAGCATATAAAGCTGGGGGGAGAAGGAAGGAGGGACATTCAGAGTGATGGCATCTGTCTTCCCAAGAAACCATTACGCGTGCTGGAGCCCTGCTTCCCTGGAGGTGGCTGAACCCCTGCCTGCCCGTGGGGAGTGGTGAATGGATTCCTTGTTTTGCTTTGCTTGCGTGTGCGGCTTTTGCTTTACCTGTTAAACTGTCTTAGCCTATGAGTTTTCTCACTTTTTCCCTTCTGATTCTCTCCTCCATCCCACCGCGGGGGGAGCGAGCGAGTGGCTCTGTGTGGTGCTTAGTTGCCAGCTGGGGTTAAACCCAGATAACATGAAAATAGCAGCATTCTTAAAAGGCAGAGCGAGCTTTACGTAGCTGCACTTATGCACTTCCTTACTGCCATCCTCCCCTTTATTTGTCTATAAATTTACTATTTGTTTTTATTTCGTAGCTTAAATAAAAACCTACACTTTCCACATAAATTCTGGTCTTACTACGCTGCATATAGGTATCTGCTGTGATGTGTAATACATTCATGTCACAGCAGCACTGACCCTAAGCATATGCTATGTCACAGCATCAGCTGATAATATATATTAGCACACGTGTTGACAGCTCTGCCAGCACCCCACCTCCTAACCAATCTTTACTGGGACTTACCTAGACAGTGCTGAATTTCTGAACAATTTCAACACACCTGCCCAAAATAAATGAAGAGATTAACAACTACCAATATTCTTCAATACTAAATTCTTCTCTTTTCACATGTAAGACATGTTCTAATAGGTTTTTGTGGTTCAGTTTTTAGTCTTATTCCAAAGGTGTAGGAGGTGATCAAGGCTAGAAACAGAAGCTTTATATTCTACTACCACTTCTTATGTAAGTTTTTCCAGCAAGTGAATCCTTTTCTGTCTCTGTCCTCATCACAGACCTTTCAATTCAGCGTTGTATTACAGTATCATCCCAGGACACTGTCCCTTAGAGACACCAGCATCACCCAAGACACACAGGCCCTAGTGACTGTCATCATTCCCTCCGCATTATCTCCCCAGAGCAATTCCCTAATCTGAACACAACTTCAGTTGTGCATAGCTCTGCTGATGATCACACCACTCCAATCTCTACACTGCCTACCTTTCCCGTCTTCAAAGCATCCAGTCAGTCTGCAGTCTCTTGAGCACCTGCACACGTTCCTTCTTAACTCTCAGCATACTCCAAAATACCTCAGGTTAGACAGCTCTTTTCAAAAGGCAACCAGACAACCAAAAATTCTCACTGCTCCTTCACTGTCAAACCATCTCACACTCTAAAGGCCATTCCTCAAGCATCATCTAAGCCACTTTCTCTTCTTTCCACCTTCAAGGACTGCTGACAAGGTACACCCCTTGTGTCTGCAATGCAGGCAGGCAATGCATTGTGTTATACAATTAATTTCTCAAACCAGTTTACAAATATTCCTTTAAGGCTCCTGATTTGGAAGGAAGGAATTACCGATTCCCCAGAGAAAAATGAATCACTGCCAATTTTCTCAAGTGAGAAGCTAGGTTACAAAATGGGTGGGAACACTGAGACAGAGAAGTTTCAAAACCTGTATTATGAAGAGAACATTTAATTTAAGCAAAACCCAAAGATTTCTAAAATTAACTAAACTACTTTTTCCTTATTCAGAAGTCTGTAGTCTGTATTTAAAAGCACAGATTCAGGATAGCTAAACCAACCTGACTTAATCATCCAAAAGTCTGTGCAAGACATGTCTTGTAATTAAGGCTGGTTATCACTTTAAATCTGTATCTAGCTATAACAGATACACAAACACACATTTGTGTACAGAAGTGCAAATAAATGCTGCATCTTAACACTTGGCATTTAGGAGCTTTTGAGTGAATTATCATTACCATTTTCATAGCACAGAGATTTAAGAAAATGTTACATGATAACATATTCAATTCCTTAGGAGACAATTAAGATATGACTAGCTCTAATTTGTCTTTCCGTGCAATATTCACTCATGACATTGCCACCCAAGGGTGAAGGGACCGTCCTAACTCATGCTGCTAAAAATATACAGTGTAACAGCTCTGTCACTTACTTTTACTCTCTCAACCTCACGCTTTTGTATAATGGTTTCTTCTTTAAAAGGGACAGGGCAGAAAGGACTCCTCAGCGACTTTTCAGTAATGCATAAATGAGCTTTGGATATGTTCGCCTTTTGACCCAACTTCGTTCAAATCCCCAAATGTTCAACTTGATAGTAAAAAGATTTCTTAGTAAAAAGATTCTGCACAAGTACCATATCTTTACCTAGATTTTCTTTGAAATGGAAAGGAGCCTAAGCCTGAAGTTCAGCACTCTGAGATTCAAGATTTCAGGTACAAAACCCTTTCTCTTCATAATGTAAGAATGTCTGAAAAGCCACCGGTTCTAACCTGCATTTTACAAAAAATCTGCAAGAAAAACCTAGCAAACCTAACAGACTACATAGTAACTACACCTTGTATAAATGATACGGTTATTGAAAATTGTGGAACAACAGAGTGAATATCAATCCCATTCATGTTCTTCTGGTTTTCTGAGTAAATACAACTTGGTGAAAATGCATGCAACCTTTTTCAAGTACTTCTTATTTAAATCAAAGCACCGTAACTTTACGAGGGACCTCTGACTGTAATTTAATAATAACAAAGTCCCTAAATAAGTTCTTGTTGACAAACATGACTCTCTATGTTTCTAATAATTTTTATTCTCTTCTCAGCACTTTTATTCTATAGTACGCTTTTGCTATTAAAAATCTTGGTTCATTACATTGATAGATTTTTTTCTTCAAAACAAAAAAATAGATGTGATTGATAGCTAAGGGGCACATGCTATAACAATTCTGTTTCTTTATATAGATTGTTGTAACAAAGAAAGCTTCCCTCTCTACGCCTTGCCAGAAAGGATTTTTTGATGTAAAAGATATTACCTTCTTTACTTCTTCTAAAACCATAAAATGACTATCAAATATATTGCTGTTCAGCAGCTACTATTCCGTTTTAAGGTGGAATCAATGGTAAAAAACAAAAATAACCAATGATAACAACATGAAGACTGCCTTTACTGGGGCCGACTCAAGAGTATGTGTAGTATTGGTGAAAAAATATAAGTAAATGATAATTGATAGGTAATAAGCATTTCCTTACTGTCAAGTTTCTTGGATAAAACCAAGGAAAAGCATCTTCTTTGAAAGGGGCAGGAAAGGGAACATGCTTAATTAGGAGCTACTACAGGAAAAGAGAATCTTCAAAGATTCTGCATTATATACAAGAGAAAAACAAGGAAGACAACAAGGAACAAGAACAGAGTTTGTAGAAGACCACAAAAAAGGGCGAAGTTTCACGGGAAAGAGCTTGCTTGGGAAACAACAGTATAAACAGATTCACTGCATAGGTTAAATAGAAATTTAAAACATCCCAAAAGCTACCACATTATATAAAAGGCTGCTTG
Source organism: Phaethon lepturus (assembly GCF_000687285.1). Lineage (NCBI taxonomy): Eukaryota > Metazoa > Chordata > Aves > Phaethontiformes > Phaethontidae > Phaethon > Phaethon lepturus. The sequence continues at coordinate 175,786 of NW_010534105.1, read as the reverse complement.
GATTAACGTGTTCACCTTTCCTTATGTTTGTTGCAGTTCATGGAAAAATAGAGGTGAATGTAAACCTCAGTTCTTCTGTGGAAAAGTCAGTAGAGAGAACTAAGAGTGTGGGGTTTTTTTCATCCTTACCTACGAATAAGTTAGTCGACTTTTTTTTTCACTTGCTGCTATTGTGGATTTTCTTTTACCATTTATAAACCAATAGGCCACTAGTGTTAATTTCTAGTAAGCCAAATAAGTTGTCAAAATTGTTTCATTTATTTGGGACACTCATGCCAATGAAACTCACACTTGAATTCAAGAGTTATAGGAAGACATGTACAGAAAAATAAGTCTCTGTTTAGATGCCAGCTCCCTTATTTTGTTGCTCTAAACATTCACCTTTCATATAACATTGTGAGAACTTTATAATAAAGTGTTCATTTTTTTCTGAGTGGAAGTCCTTTTTTCAATTGTAATTCACAATATAATTACATCTGCATGTAATTAATTCTAAAATTAAAACACATCGAACTTGTCATACATAGTATACATCAAAGCAAATCAAGAAAAACCGGCCAGTTTAAAAAAATTGCTTGCTTTTTTTTTTTTTACCCAGTATGTCGATATTAAAGGCAACATAAGGAATGCAGTCTATGATTCATTCCACTTTAACATGTTGAAAACCACAGAAGCAAGATCAACCCCTGAATACAGAACAACCATTAGTATTGGATACATGCTCAGGAAGTTTGGGCATTGCAGATTCATTGGGTTCAGCAAAGTTGGTTGCAAATTACTGTAGCTCAAGACTGATACTGTAAGTCTAATCTTCAATTTTTTGGTGTGTTTTTGTGTTTGGTAAAATGCACATTAGAAGGTCTTGTAACAACAACTATTAATGAGACATTACAAAAAGCACAGAAGGGTAATTCAAAAGATAACCAGAGGAAAAACTAAGTCTGAATTGTTGGGAACCTGGAAGGCTGGTGATTACCTTATCCTTAAATAACCAGTGTTGTCTTGGTGACCAACATCGTTCCTTCCAGCTCAATAACAGATACTTTATGCAACTGAGGAGTCAAGCCCTGTGTCACAAGGGATTTCTTTAGAAGATATTTTCATTTATATTTTATGCCATTTCATTGTCCTGAAAGAAAATCCAAGTTGTTTGCCTTCTATGGCATAATTATTTTAGCGAAATGGCTGCACATGTATTTTTAAGGATATAAACTGATAAAGACAAATATATGGTGAAAGCATCTTCAATTTATTTTAGCTTTTTATAAGAGAATACAGAACATAATTATTATATGCACTTTTTGCCTTGACTTTTAAACAACACTTACAATCAGCAAGGTTATTCGTTTTCCCTTACAATTGCTTTGAAATTCTAACTCTAATATAGCCTGAATGGACCTTCATTTTAAAAGGAACTTCACTGATTTATACAGTTAGTTATTATTCATTTTAAGAGTTCAAGGACTTGGTATAAACTCAAATATTAGTATTTAATTCTTTGAATTGTCATTATAAAAGTAGTGATGATCAATTCATGCTTACAAAAAAAGTAATGCTTGAAATATTTTTAGTCAGTAAAGCTATTACAGTGATTTTTAAAACATCTGTTTCATCCTTAGGAAATATTGATTAATCCATGTTTTTAAACAGGCAGAAATTTGCCCCTGACAGAACAGTGATTCTCAAAGGCTCCAATGGAGCTGACCACAGAAAACTATTTTTCTGTATATTCTGATTTTCCACCAGAGCTTGATAAACTGGTATTTCATATAGTTTCATTTTTTTTAAAAGCATTCCATAATTGTTCTTTGTGCAGGAAATGTCTCTTTCCTCTCATTTAGTGCTTTTTGTGTGATTTTGTGTCCTCAAAAACAAGTTTAAGTTATCCAAAAATAAGTGTCAGGTTCCAGAAACTCAAGAGTTGTTTAAATAATAAAAGAAGGCCTATAAATAGCATGCCTTCCTCAACTGTGAAATTTCTTCTAAAAGCCGATGAGAAGATTATTATCCACTGGTTGATCTTCTAAAACGAATCCAGTTTAGTGTGAGGGTTTTTGTTCTGTTGGCTCTAATATTTTTAAACATCAAAGCAGTAAAAAATATAAGGAGCCAGATCATGTCACCCTTACTCACTCTGAGTCTCATCATTTGCAAGCAGTCCCAACAGAATTCAATTAAGCTACCTGTGAAGTGAGATACCTCTCATCATGAGTAAGCAGAGAAGCCCTACATGACGATGAAGCAAGGTCACTTTTATTTCCATCTTCAGTCACTATCAAGAGGAGCTATTCAAACATTCCTCCTCCATAGCCTTGAATAAGTCTATAGGATAAGACGCTCTCTCTTTTTTTTTTGAAACAAAACAGAATAATATTGTCACTTAGCGAAACTAAAAAAAAAAAAAAAAAAAAAAAAAAGCCTCATCTCTTCAAACCACAGATTTTTCTTCAAAACAAAAAGAAAAAAAATTACCCTGCTTCTTGCTGATCCACCCCATAGTGTTCCAGCTCTGTGCCTGGAAGCGGCTGCACGGGAGGCGGGGGGAGGGGAACACTGGCCCAGTTTGAACCATTATTTTTCTGGGGCTTGGCAGTATTTTTATTTTTCTTCTTTTTCCCTCCTTTGCCACCTGCAAATCCAAAAAGAAAAATAAAATGTTAGCGATATAATGTAGGGGAAAAAGCTAGCTATTTACATTTCTTTGAAAGAATTCTGATTCCAGATGGCATTCCCCAAAAAAGAAGATGCATTTATATCTCAGCAGAATCAGCATCAACGTGCTAATGCTGTTACAAGATTATAAATAATAATAGAATAAAATGGAAAAATATTCTGAATAATTGTCGAAAATCACTTCTTTTTAAAAACCCATACATTTGCACCACAGTAGTACACAACCAAGGAAAGACATGTTTTGCTATATCAGAAACACATTTACTGATTTAGTCATGTCTGCTTTATGACTTCTTGAATTCACTGTTAGATAAAAATATAATAGACCATAGCAAATGATTTCAAATGGCAGAACCCAATGTGCTTATAACACTGTTTTGCATAACCTCGCTCCGTGGAAAACACAGAGGTTAAGGACACAATCTAAACAAACTGTCATTAGACTCAGCATCTTTCAGCCGGAATGACTAGTGTTAAGTTGTCAAAACAAAAGGAAACGGGGTTTTGTTGATAGGAATTTACTAAGTTCCATTTTTTTAAAACATCAGGTGGTCATCTGCAATGTTTTAGGACTGTCTGTTTCACAGGATTCAAATATCTTGTGCCACCACAGAGAAGAGATTCTATTACTAATGTACAGCTCTAATGGAGAGATGAGGCGAGCAATGCATTTTGCTTAAGCCCTCTTCTCTTCTCTTGTCATTTTTGTACCCACTTCTCTGGTGGAGACACTTCCATTTACGGGAAAGTGATCTTACAGAAAAAGCTCTCCTCCCCCTTGTTTCCCTTCTTTTATTTTGCCCTGATTCCTTTTTCTTGTCAGGAATTGATTCAGAGGAAGAATGGCACAAGATTTCAAATCCTTTGACTGCTCACAGACCCATCTCTTTTATTGCCATTTTGTTGCGGCTTTCAAACTCTCTGGATTGTTGGGTGGAAGAATGGTTTTTCATATGCTTTTTCAGTGGGGTACCCAGATGGCAGTCACTCATCCCTTGCCTGTTGCAGAAAGCACAGTCTAATCCATCTTACTCACTGACGTCTCTTGCTGATTTATAAGGATCAGCCAAAACAAACTCCATGTAAAAAGTTCTCATCAGTAACAAACCAAAAAAATCACAACTGACTTGTAAGGCAGGGTGGGACGGTGTGCCCTGGCAGGTACCACCCTCTTCGCCATGGCTCTAGCTTTAGGTATAGAGACCTCCAGAAGGATGTGCAATGCTAGTGACAGAGACAAGCACATGTCACAGGACTTTTAATCTGAGAGACAGTGGCTTTATTCTGTTATCTCCAAACATCATCTGGACCAAAATAGGAACGCATAGGGAAGGAAGAAACAAGATGATTCTGTGATTCAGAAGTAGCCAAGACTTCTCTCTTCATCTCCTGCTGTGGCTGCTAGAGACAGGCAACAAACTAGCAAGGTTTCTAATCAGCCTGGCTGGTAGCATGTTGCAAACAAGACTTTGGTTTCCACTACTCAATTCCAGATCCGAGCTCTTCCTTCCTTGTCTTGGAGTATTTATAGTAAGTCCAGCCAAGATCCCGTCATTCACTGTGTGCAAACTGAGCTGATATTCCATCTATTAGGATGCAAGTCAGGTTCTTTTCCTCCTTTTGTAGCCTGGCAGAGAGGGAAGCTTTCTTGAAAAGGGAAAGAACATTTTGATCACCAGAAAAGAACCCCCAGTGATGCTGGCAATGGGGGAACAAATATATGAACCTTCTGGGGGGAAAATGAAGCTTTCAAAGCACAGGTACGGTGGAAAGGGGAGTTAAAAATAAGGTCACAGAACAGTACAAAAAAAGTAGGTTAATTTTAATTTGTGGGACATGGGGTAATTTTGAAAAGTCAGCAGGAGTAGGAGTCAACAAGGGCCAAGGCAGGAGGCGCTGCTTTGGGAGGAAAGCACATGCATAAGGGGGGGTGTGTTGCAGGGGATTTAAACTAGGAATACCTAGCGAAGAGAAATGCAGAGAAGAACTTCAGTTTAGAGATTAGCTGAGGTGGAGAGGAAGATTTTGGAAGTGTAGCATCTTAGCAGCATCTTAGTAATCTTAGGAGACCGGTAAAATGGAAGTTGGATGTCTGGGATGCTAGAATGAAAGCACTTAGATTTGGGAGGGGTTGGAGAGAAAGGTCAAAGATAACAGCTGTTAGAGTGAAGCAGAGAACTGAGGAACTGTTCAGATGAAGAAATAAAAGAAAGGAACTCC
>NW_010534105.1:143257-170862 GCF_000687285.1 Phaethon lepturus | reverse complement strand
TAGGGAAAGCAGCCTACATCATACAGTTGGGCAGGAGATTTCTCTTCTATCCCCACGGGCAGAGTTACTCCACTGTCAGACTAGAGGAATAGACGCCTAATACATAATGCCTGATGTGTGTTTGAAAACTGTTGCACCAAAGCCTTGTTTCCCCATAGCAATGATGCTTGATGTTTCAATGTCTCCTCACACTGAAATTCAATTATATTGTTTAAACCTCTACATGAATCAGGTCCTGGAAAAAGAATTTGCCAGTCAGGGTGATGATCGTAGCACTGACATAAGCTGGGAGCTGTGCAAAGTATAGCCACAAAATTTCTCTGCCTCACAAAGCAGCTGAGTTTTTAGCTATTTTCCATTCCACAGTGGGGTAGGATTTCTCATGATATTCATGTGAGAGAGACAGAAAGTTAGTCATAATAACAAGTAGTACTTAAAGTGCTAACCAAGGAAGTGAGAGAACAAGTCCCTGCTCACCCTGATGGGGACGACTATGCAATCAAAGGTGGTCTCTGACTCCAGTGATGCACTAATTATTGGACTATTTGAAGGTCTCCCCCAGTTTCTCATGTATTACAGACACAATCAGTCTGTGACATAATTAGTGGGCAAGGGAGAGCAAAATACTAACTCTGCAGTCCAATAGACTGACACTCATCTGAGCATTGGGGAATCCAGGTGTAAGCTGCTTTGATCAAAACAGGAGTGCCCTGGCTATAGAAAGACTGACTAACCTGAGGTTTCTGTGTGTCATCAGAAAATTTACTTCAAACTGAGAAACACTACACAACTTCATGTTTCACTTGAAATATTTGTTCAAAGTCCAGCTTTTGATCAACTGGCATTTTCCAATGAAACTTTGTATTTTCTGAGAAAATTCTTAGGCAGCTGTAGCTGTCAACACGTCTAAAGTGTGATACTGCCCTCTGATAACTGGCACATATGTACCTCAGCGTATCAATTTCTGCATTTTCATGCAGCCAGAGGAGCAAGCCGATTTCCTTAGCTACTTACCAATACATCTCACATACAAGGATCAAGAACTTTTCTTGAAGTATGGTATGAACTTAGGTCTCCAACACCTCTCTGTCAATGCCATAATTTTTCGATCTCACTCAAATCAGCTAATACTCCCCATGAGAACACAAGACTTGCAAACACATTTGGCTATATGAGTTATGGGCCAATGATTAGAGGCTTCTACTCTCAACATTACATTTGAATAGTCATTTAAATTGACATAAGGAAGCCATTTCTAGGGTTGATCTGTTACTGTTATTATTGCTCCAACTTCTAGTAGAAATTCAAAAGGCTACAGATATAGTCTCAATTTGAAATTTAAGTCCCTTCAGCTCTCTCATATTTTGGTTAAGTGAAATAGCAGACTTCCATTTTAATTGCTGGCTTTTCAGTTTTTGTCTTGAAAAAAAAAGACATAAGCAACAAGTAAGCAAAATTAAAGAAATCAAGAAAAAGGTGTGTTTAAATATAATACACAACCACATGTACTACAATCATTTTCATCCAATGAAAATGCGTTGTTTCCAATGTAACATGCAGCACACACATAAAATTTACATTCTGTAAATGCAGACTTGGCACAATTTTTGAAACCCTGGTCATCTTGCAGGGCCCTACATTTATTTCTGAACTGCTTCACTGGAAAACAGAATTTAGAAACAGCTTGTGGGAGTGGGGAATCTGTTAACAACTCAACAAAAATATTGATCTCCTCATGAAGTTCAGTGGGGAGACCTATAAACTGAGGATCGATGCAGAAATACATTTGCTCCATGAACTGTGCTGTCAGGGAAATGATGTGACAAGGCAAGGTTTGCAATTGCACTGACGAGCGCTGGTTGGGAGGATTCTCCTATCATCTCCAAATCGATTTTGCAAAGGGTTTTGTTTCGGTTTTTTTTTAGCCGAGGCCAACGTGATGCTGTTTGCTGATGTTCCAGTGGGCAGGCACCCTCATACCTGTCCGCAAAGTCCACCTGGGAGGTCTTCATCCTCCCTGGCGAGATGCTGACCAACATCCCTCCGTCCCTCACCCACCCACGGCGGTGGAACCAACCTGAGAGGCTGCCACTCCTTTCGGAGCTGTTGTGGGAGCTGGTGGTGCTGAAATCCTGTGACTGGTTGTGTGGCAATCTATTAGCCAATCCCTCAGCCACGCGGTAGTCGGGGATGTAAAGCAAGGCTAAGGGTTAAAGGGCAAAGGTCACAGTGGCGTCGTGTGATTAGTTGACAGCACAAGCACATGCAACACATGCAGTTAGCAAGTCAACGGCAGATGTGGTGGTGCAGCAAGTTTTAATTTTGTTTTTAAGTGTATGCCTATCCTAGCTTAATGGGAGGCAGGTGGCTTGGTGATGAGCACAGGACAAAGAGGATTAAAAGCACAGAGCAATATATTGTGGGATTGTGTGAGGTTCAGCACGCATGCAAGGTATGTAAGCATTGGTTACAGTAAACAGGGACGGTGTCTCACATACTAAATGATTTTTCTAATTCATGCATAGATGGTACAGTATAAAGCCAAGGGCTCTGGAAAATAAGAGCCGTATTTACCATTGTTGCCTTTGCCTTGGTCTGGGAGAGAGTAACCGAATCCCATCAGGTCATTTTTTTGCTGAATTGAGCTTTTCCATTGGGGATCAGGTAAGTCGACAGCCAACTCATGGATGCTGTTGGAATGCAGTATCTGGGTGGTGGCATATGGCGTGGCTTGCGTTATTTGGCTGGAACTGTTGTAACTAGTTTTTGTGGTGAAGTCAATGCTGCTGTAAATGGCTCCATCGGAAAGCATAGTAGCTGTTTTATCTCCTTGTCCTGGCACTGGTGGCAGCACATCTGTGGTAAACATAGGGGAATGAAACATATCAATGATGCACAGGAAGCCTGAAAGTATCAAGGTTTAAGATGAAAAATAAATGTGTCATTTTGCACGTTTGCATTTCAGCTGAGACAGGTCCATGAGCCAATGAAGGGAAGATGATGTACAACCATCGCCAAGCTATCAGCATCTGTGACAGGCCTACCACTTGTCCTTCACGTCTCACTGCCTAAAACCATCTTTTTTTTTTCCATACCTTCAACTGTGAAAGTGAAGTTTGGAATATTTCTCTACTGAAGAATGTTTTCAATTGTTCACTCTATGTCAGAACCAATGAAACTGTCTGGGCTTCAGGGAAATGATGAAAGGAGTGAATATACAAATCACAGAGGAATCTTTCCCAGCAAATATGTAGCCAAACTCTTAAATGGATGCCAAAGATCTCAAAGTAATTTTTTAAGGGCATCACCTTGACTTCCTTGAAGTTTTTATGCATCAGCTTATCTAACTTCCTTTTTGACATTAGCTTGCACATTACTTCTTCACAACAAAAGAAAAACCTGACAAAACCAAGTTGCTCCTGATATGTGAAAGAAAATCTGTTCTTCTGGAGGGATTTAAGTGATCAATCTCTTAAAATGGCAAAGCAGTGTTGGCAATGGAGAACAACTTGTTCAAATACTCTAGTACATTTACCTGAAAAACAGTACAACATATTTAACCGAATATCTGTTGACTTTTCTACATCTTTTGAATCCTATCACACACTGCAATTTGTACTTTTAATCAGTTAGATTGGCAATCTCTCTCCTTACTAAACATTGTAGTGACCTTTGCTGGCGGAATACTAGATTTAGAAGCTGAGACTACTGAAGTGTGAACAACCTAATGATGACTGGCATGATGTCCCAAGGAGAACCACGGCTCAGCAGATAAGCCTCTTCCTGCTCTGTCAGAGGTCAATGTATCAGATGGTACTATTTTTACAGTTTATTTCTACTCTGAAAAGTTGAGTCCATTCTGGATTTTACTCGTTAAAAAACTGCATCATTTCTATTCCATTTGCTTTATATAGCTGGATGGCAGATATGGATTCCAACTGTTAGATCATACTTGAGATAATGCATACTCCTATAGTGGGGAAGTTCAGATCCTGTGCTAGGTATCACAAACATTTTTATATACCTTAATCCCCAAAGAGAAGAGATGATTCTTGCACCTAGACAAGGGTTTAGATTCAGTTCCAGACCCAGTGCAACCTCAGGGAATATATACCATGGCCTCCTCCCACTGTTTTGGTTTTTTTTTCTCCTGGGATGAACATTTAGACCATAGAACTATTTTCTACTGCATCCATGTGTGCAACAGTGAACATTTTAATATGCACACTAATAACATCTACAGTCTTAGCGCAACAACATAATATTAACAATAAATATGTCGATAACGAGCAGACAGACTGCAGAAACAGAGATTAAATTTGGGTCTATCAGTATGATCTGTTTTTGCAGACAACAACAGGGAAATGGGCACAATCAAGTATTTAAAATACCTTAATTGTATTACCTTACATCAGCAGATAAATTGTAAGTGCAAAAAAAATTACAATTAATGCAAACTACAAGTCAGATTTCAAAATCAGGTTATTACTCTCTATCTGCAGACATCCAATGTGCTTTCTAAGGGCAGTACACAATCATAAAAGTGTCTATGTGCAAATACAGCATGAGATGTGAGAGACAAGCAGAGTCCTATCTTTCTTGCATTTCATCCACAATATGAAGATTTTTCCTTTCATCAAAGTAAAATGGGTTGAAGTTTAGTAAATAAATTCTGTTGTTGATGTATGACGTGAAGCAAGTCCAGCTCAACCTGTCTGTGTTGGATTTGCAGACTCATGGAAGTTAAAACTAGCAAAATGCTCATCTCTCAAGTACTCAGACATACATCTATCTTTTAGAGCACGTTTCTGGCAACTGAAGAGGTATCATCTCTATACAGTCATTTTAAAATGGAGAACTATTCATTTGCACACGCTTGAAAGGAAAGTTGCGTAGTTTCCCACCAGCCAAAAATTTTCAGTCATTCTTACGCTGAGGTTCTCCAGACATTCTGGGAATTTTCAGTACAACCACAGGTTACTTTTTTGACCTCAATGAGATGTACACATTAATCACGCAAAGAGCTATTAAAATGCCATTTTGCAAAGTGCCATAATCACCTGGTAAAAATCAAGTGTGATTTTCCCACCAAGTTGTCATAGCAAAAAAACGCACACTGTACATTTCAGACCAAAGATGAACACACATTTCTCACTGGACACTTTCCCAAAAACTCTCCAAAATCCAACTTTTTTCCTAACTCTTGAGATAAATGAAATAGTGGTGAAGTACTTCTTGAGGGAAGCTCTTTCTTGCTGTCTCAGGAGACGCGGTACCATTTTGTGGCTTTACGTGACTCCAAAGCTAACTTGTGTTTCCCACTTACAGCCTTGCTCTCAACCGCCTTTCTAGGACATAACATGGATTTCATTCTCAAAGGCAATGTTAGAACTGCCTGCCTCAGCTCCTGGGTTTCCAGAGTGATTGATTGCCACCTTACTGTTTTCAAAATTCTTACAGACTTTTTTTGTTATCCCAGACCTTTTAACCTGTAAAAGAGGCCCAAGTTGTCTCTATAGCAGTTAATTCGTGTAAAAAGACATCTGACTTCTAACCCACCTTTAACGCAGAAGCATCCAAACTCAACTGCTGAAACAGCTAGGGATAAGTGGTCTCAAAACAGCCAGAATAGAAGTGTGAGCTCAATTGTAAAGATCAGGGGTGGAATTAAGCTGCTGAAATTCCAAATATAACTGTTGCATCTCTTGGACGAATTTGGGCCTATGCCTCATACACACTGAAGCCAAAAGCTTTAAAATGTGCTTCCAATTTCAATTGTACAGAGCCAAATGCTAAAAGAAAATGGTAATTTTTCTGTATAATGTGAGCTTATGAAAAGACAAAAGTACTGAAGGGTTTTATTTTAAAGATATTCACAACAGAGGAGCTGGCAGATATTCAGTTGTCTTCTAAATATTATCAAAAGTTTTGCTTATTTTATAGTATTTTTGTAAGACAAGAGCTTTACGACTTTTTTATATGGAAAATAAGTCCAGAGTGTTTTATTGTAATTTGAAGTCACAGTAGTCAAACCAGAAGGAATAAGTTTTGCGTGGGAATATAGAACTGATGTGAGGGATGGTTTTGAGAAGCAGATTCTGGTACAGTTCAAAACTGCATTCTTTTCACATTTATCAGTTTGATTGTTTTATAGATTCTTTTGCATTTTAATGTATTTTTGATATATAAAGTTGTCTTGATTTTTGTTTACTTATTTATGTCTTTAAAATATTTATATACTCATTTACATCAGGAAGTCTTGTTCTGAACACCACTATGCAGAACTAGCTGTATTATAACACCACAGAAACCAAGGAAGTAACAGAGAAATGTGAATATTACTATGACTGTCAAAAATCCGAATCACACATCTTGAAATTCCCATTTGAGTAAAATGTTTGAAAGAAAATAACCACTCTAAAGATTCATCACCATAATTACAAATCATTGCCTCATCTCCCCAAAGGTCCTCCCTCGATTCAAAATGGAAATAAAACCCTGAAAAATCTAAATAGTTCCTTTTTATGTATTCTTTCCTTCAATAAGAAGGAAAGTTTCTGAAGACCTTTGAGGCCTTCTTCATGGACTGTGGTTGAGACTGAGAGCACTCTCTCAGCAGGAATGGGCTGGGTAAGCTGGCAGCAACAATGTTCTTCCGTCCTTCTGCTGAAGAAACATCCTTCCTGCATCTCCTGAGCTCTCTGCTCTTATGGACATCATCTATCCCTGGCTACATTGCTCTGCACAGCAGATTGCTCATCTCCACACAAAAGGGAATGAGTTTGAGCAACAAATACATTTCTCTTGAGATTATAAGCAGACCCTGTCACACCCTCACCACTGTGGGGTAAACTACAAACTAGACCTGTATTTTAAAGTAGAAAGAGACAAAGCAAAATGAACATTTTGAAGTCAATTTTAAATCAAATCTTGAGTCAACCATAGAAAGAACTATAACGACAGAAATATTACACAGTGTTTATCATAGATGTTAATTAACAGAAGCCTATTGTATACCACACGGTGACTTAAAATGAAACCTACCTCCACGGCCAAAATTGCCAAGATCATTGGGTCCACTAGTGCTGTTGTTTACTGGCAGACTTGTGGCAGGCCAAGAGTCTGCAAGCCAAGGATAACTGGGGTCACTTGCATTCAACAGACCTGGTCGACTGAAGCAGAATAAGAAAAAAAGATATACATACAAATATATATATATTTACAAAATTAAAATACCTGTGACACAACTAGTGATTGAAGAGACCGTATCACAGCTTTCCTAACACCATACGTAATAGACAGTTTAGGAGACTTTAATTTATTTCAAATTAAAATTGTGTAGCCTTTGATGATTTAAAGACCTAGACCTTGAGCAGTTAATTATGGATATATACAAATCAACTTTGTCAGTAGAAGTGGGACTGGGCATCCGTCGTGATTCTGCCAGAATCCAAATGAACTCCGTTGTCTGTGTGAAACAGGGGTTAGGCAGCACCATCATGGGATCCTATACCAGGGCTGCATGATAAATTACCACCTCAAGGGAGCTATCACTCAAACTGATTGCTCCATATCAGCCATTTCCAGGACTTTGGGCTACTATTTCTTCCTTCCCCTGCATCCCAAATGCACGCCTGTCATCTACAAGCTGGTAACTCTTTCTTTGAGCACTCTTGGATAGTTTAGAGGCAAACAGGTTTGAGTCGGATTAATGGGAAGTCCACAGCTATCCTTATCTGCCACCACTGCATGGCTTTTATATCCCTGTAATTCCCAGCTTTGAGAGCGGTATTAAAGAGCAAGTGTGTTGAAAGAGACGGTACACTCAGGCCCTAGGGCACCGTGTCTCTCTCACCCCAGGATAAACAGCCAGAAATTTAGCAAGGCAGGTGGATTGTTTGTATTTGTATTTAAGAGGGAAAACAAATCATCTCCTGCAGACACCCCCTTCCCCCAAATGAAAACAAAAACCCACCCACAGTTCTGCGAGTTCTCTAGGTTATTAATGCACTCATGAAGTTGGAGCAACATCTCTGATCATTGTACGTTATAGACCCCCGTCTGGCACAATCCCTAAGAGAAACATCGGTTTCTATGGAAACGGCAATAAGAAGACCCAGCCGCTTTCTTGCCACATCTACTCGCTCTCATTAGGCCTAATCTCTTTTTGCTAAAATATTGATTAAACAGGAGATTGGAAGTTATTACCAGGGCCTAATTACAATCTCCATATTGGCAAAGGGAAAATAGATGAGGATATATGGGCCCGTTATCAGCTTTTATCAATTTCAATTGAGTAGCCAAAGTTGTGGAATCCAGTCCTATCAATCTACAGCCTATTCATCATCCATGAATCATTTATTTCGTGATCGATTAAGTGTAATTGTTCACTCACAGCAATTTAGGGGGAGCCAATAAGGAGTCTTAAACAACAGCAACTTCATTTGCTAATGTCTAATTAATGCAATAAACATACCGGTAACAAATGAACACATTCCTTGTGATATTTACTACTCATTTCTTCCAGGGCATCTGGGAGATATGAAACATCTGGGCTTGATTCCTCCAAAGTGCACAACAGATAGGTCATTAAGCCTTGTGGTAAGCTACTTAACTCCTCCTAGCATTGTCAATCTTCCAAATGATTGGTCGTTACCCGAGAGCATCACCTATAGCATTTTTCAGATCCCTAATTTTAAAAATAAATAGGATGGAAAGACCTTTATACAAAGAAACATACCTTCCATTGCTCATTAGTCCTCCATCTCCTCTTTGGAAAGTGACTGTGTTTTGGTTGAAAAAAACAGAACAAACAAACATACACACACACACGCACACACATATAAGACAGGGAAAAATCAATTAGTAATAATTAAAAGTAACAATTCAAACTGCTCAGTGTCTGAGATTGGAGGCCTCTTGGCATCATCACATAATAAAGTACAGAAAATATGAGAAAAGGATCAAACGTGTTAGGGTTACAACTTGTTTAGGATTTCACTGCACCTTATTGACTAACATCGATTTGCCCCGTAACTTGCAAGGCAGACAGCCGCCTGGGTAAAAGGCCTGAATTTACCACAGGTCCCTTTATATGACTTTGCGTGGCAAGGCTGTGCCATGCGATGCAATTGTTTTCTTGGCACGCTTTTGCTTCGGTACATAATGACATTGCACCAGTGAGTTAATAACATCCTGTCGTAATGCAGTAATATAATGTCACCACACAAATATGCCATTTCCTAGGACAAATACGAAGGGGTGGCAGCTCTGTTAGAGCTGAAGGGGTGAAAAAAAGCATACAGCTGCACTGTTTCCATTAGAAGTACAGTATAACGACCAGTATCCACACAGAAACGCAGACACGCCAGTTGCCCTGGGAAGAAAGAGTATTCCAGTCTTGCCATGGGGGATATGCCAAGGATACGTTCAGAGGGAGACATTTGTTTTTATGGTTCCATTCATGGGCGTTTGACAAAAAACAGCCTATCCCTTATCTATCTTATTAACAGGATTACATTTCAGGGCAATATAGGTAAACCCACATTACTGGTGAGATGCTAATTGACAACATTTGACGCTCCTTTTTGAAGAACTGGCAAATAGTTTGAATCAAGGCCAACAGACTACTCTGGTTCTTAGGGCAATATCCCATTATTTATTGTCAGGCACAGATAAGGCAGTCTATTAAATTATATCAATGTCCTGGACATCTGCATCCTTACAGGCCCCTGACAAGATGAGGGTTAGAATTTCAGAGACGAATGGAAGAGCCTGTGGCCCATTTAATTTCAAATAGGCCTTGGTTTGGAAATACTATTTACCTTTGTAAGACAGACATTCCCATCATTAAATTATAGCTTACAGAGTATTTGCAAGATTTTCTAAATATTAGCCCAAACTACAATAATCAAGATTAGGCTTTCTATTACACACCATTCTAATCAGAGAAAATTAATACCCCCATCAGAAATGCTGTGATCATTTAAAAAATTAGCAATGACATAAATCCACTGGGAAAATACTGCTGATACCTTATAGAATCCTTGTCACTTTATTAACTCCTAGGATAATTTCACAGTCTACATTCAGCAAAGGGGATAAAACTGGCCCCTCTGGAAGCCCTGCTGGAAAAGTGCTTGGGTAGGGTGATTGATTACCCTTCACTACAGAACAGACTAATGTCAATATCAGAAAATCACTGCAGTCATACGTCACATCAAAATGGTTAATAGCTGAATTTTGGAAGGATGTAATCAAACCAATTCATGAAAAGAAAATCAAAATGCAAGTATGGGAAGTATTAAAAGTCTGTTTTGAAAAACAAAACACAGTAAAACATTGCAGCTAATTAATTTCAGAGCCAATGCTACTTTCATTCACATTCTTTCTAACAGGCTGTCAAATGACTGTATCACTTCTTCCTCAAAACTGAATAATCTGAAGTGCTGTGGACATCATGTGTGAATATGCAAAGAGGTGGGTACTGCCTGGCTATGTTTCAAAGTATGTTGGTCAAAAGTACATTAGATGCTGTTGCTTTTCTCCTCCTCTCCTTCAAATTTAACACTCCATTTCTCTAACTTTCTGCATTTGTCAAAGCAACAAAAAATAAGGAAAATGAGAAACAAAGGTGCATTCAGTAACAACCTTTATAAATAAAGTTTACAGATTTAAGAGAATTCCAGTAAAACATACTTTCTGAAAACTTCTTGGGATTATGCTATTAACTACCAGAAATAATTTTAAAGTAATATTGTCACCACTTGTATAGCACATACAGGTGTGTGAGATTTTAACTATGCATGTCATATGGAAAAAAAAAAAAATCAATACTTGTAGTCTTTAAAATATTTATATCCCTTGTGTACCCTTATCACGTAAAGATAAAATAGGGTAGCTAGTGGAGACTGCAGCAATGTTTGCCAGACAGATTTTATTTTCTGGGTAGTGAGGTATGGAAAAAACTCCAAGGCATGCTGTGAAAAACATATCAAGAAGACATGACATTGAAACCTCTTTGCTAGAGCCATAATTGCTGCAGATTGGCTGTGGCAGCCGAGCTTGTTGAGAAGAGACAGGTATCACAGTTTTTACCCTTTATACTTCTATCTCTGTATCCTGGTGGTAGTAACTGTTTCCTGGGTTTTTTTCTACATCAAATAATCTTACACCCTCCCAATATAAACACTGAACCTTTTACAAAGAAAGGTTCAGCTTAGCTTGCTAAAAAAAGAACTTGTCTTGCAGTAACATTGCTGTTCCTGGGGAAGATTGTGCTTGGCTCACCTGATGTGTATGGAACTGGGAAGGAATACAGGTTCTTTTGTTTTCCTTCCACCTTGTATACCAATGCATGGGTGGTTATTATCTTCATGAGAAAATAAACAAGAAAGTATTTTAGTTACTATTCTTGGTGGAAGAGGCTCCGGAATATCAACTAAGCTACCCAAAATGCCTCTTGAAGTGTGGACATGTCATCAGGATGTTACAGAAAAAAATCATATTCCTGATGCCATCCATAAATGGGTTACCTGAGGCTGGATAGAGAAGGTGCCTTTCGTTTAGCATCAATATTGTGAAAGGAAAGACAGCTAACAACAGAAGCTATGGTCAGGCTGCCAACACAAGCACTATGTTTATCATTCCTGCCGTACGTTTTGTCAGCATTTTTGCCTGCAGTCTGATTTCTGCAATTACAAAACAAGTCTAAACACCTGAATACGAACATATTTAATGCAATGCAGGCTTGTGGATGTCACTGTAAAAATAAAACACACAGGCAGCTGGCTTTATTCATCCCGTCTCCACTTCAAAAAGAAGCAGAGCAATTTCAAGGGGCAATGTAAGAGGAGGAAGGGAAGGATGTCCCTATCACTGACCCGCCCATCTTCCTTCCTTTTTATCACCGAGGAAGCAAAAAAGCTCTTTCAGCACTCTTTGCATCTGATATATGTTCTTAGAAAGGCTGAAGACCTGCAGGGATGAGATTGGTTTTCAAAAGAAGATGAAAAAATAACCTCTGCATAGAGAGATTTTGAAGGAATCCCCAACTGCTTATACTTCAAGGACTGTAAAAATTCAGAAATATAATCCAAAGTGCATTTCAAATGCATAAATATTTAAGGAAATTATATTGCATATATTTGTATGAAGAACAGCATACGTTAAGGAGGTTTTCACATGCTTTTTCTTAAATATATAAGGAGGTACCCAAACCATTTACTAATATTATCTGACAAGGTTAAACTTAATCTTCATGCCTGCTAGAATTGGAAAATACGGCTGTATAGTAAGTTGACATTCTGAGGCAATAAAGCTTTAGAAATCTTTAGAAAGCCTTCTGTATGCCTATCTCTACTAGGCCACATTTTCCAACTGCAAATGAAAACTTTAATGTTGCCAGCCAAGTCTCATTCCTTTTTCTGATAAGCTGTTCCTCAAATATGAATGTAGATTAATCCTCTTTTAATAAGCATTAACTCAGAACAGATAATCAGCATATGAAAATTCCATCAAATCTTCTGTCTAACTTTGGAAGATTCTGTCAAATAATTTATCCCCATTTAACAATTTCAGGAGTTGCACATAAAATGTGTAGCATTCCATAATTTTCTATTTTTAATTTGGTTTTGTTTACTTATTTTCATGAAATCTTTAATCCCAAGGAGCACTAGTCACTAAATAAGCTCACCTACTCATAAGTGAAAATACGTATTTACTTTATTTGCCTGGCTGATGGTCTAGACACTTGAAAACACCTGGCACAACAACGAGTTTGAGGGCACAGAAAACATACGCAGACAAATGAAATTTCTCTTATTTCTACAAATGGATTCCATGCCTTTGTTGTATAGGTCTTTATACCCAAAGGTGAAAAGAGAATTGCAATTTCCAGTACAAAATAAACAAATTCTTTTCTGTCATTGCAATATGGGAATGGAACAATTCATCTATTATGAGAAGTGGTCACATATCTCTTTTGTGCCATCTATCTTTTCTTGGATCATGTAGAAACCCACAGTCCGTGTTTATATCTAGGCAATCTGAGTAAAAGGTAACCATAAAAATAAAAATAAAAAACAGTGCAGCAGTACTTTAGCTTTTACAGAAACTCACAAAAGTAAGACCAATCCCTTTTATATCTTTTATATCACAGAAAAGATGACTGAAAAGGGGTAACATTTGTATTTAGTGTCTCTGTGCCAGATTTGGTTTTGCTGATAGTATGTCATGGTCCCAAAAATGTATACTTCTTGTACAGCTGCAGATGATGACACTATTACTTACCAGTAGTAATCTAACAAGCATAGTTGAAAATCATATGTTTTGTAGTACTGATATTACTGAGAATCAATGCTTGGTGAGTCATGATGGGGGAAAGGGAAGTGGAGGAATAGTCATGTACAGAATTGTGACTCAGTAACTACTGGAGTCAGTTCAACTGAAAATAAGTAAAAAGATTTAGATATGATTTTCCATGTCACTTTATTTGTGACCATCTGAGCAATTGATCAGTGCTTACGAAAATGTTCACAAAGACAGAAAGCTTAATGAATGTAACTCAATCAATTATTCTTCTCCAGCACAAATCTTTACCAATAGTGTGACATTTGCTCTTCCCCTACACAGAGCATTACAATAGTTTAGTCACACAGCAGAAATTATATTTCTTAGGAGCCTAATGACAGAATACAAATAACAAATCATCCCAGTGAATGACCCACAATCTGAAGATTGCCAGAAAGAACATTTTTAGCAAGTAATTATATAACTGCAGAACCTGGACTTTTCAACAACTATTTTTAGTGTTTTAAGTTCTATGCATGTGCATAACACATATGCAAATACAACTGAAGAAAAATGAAATAAACAACTTTTACATCAGAAATAACTGAAAAAATAGGTTTTTGTTTTGTATCTGAAACAGAGTAAGTACATGAATGTTCCACTAATACATTATATCCTCTTTATTACACAGTCAAATCAGCATGTTCTGCAACTTTCTGAAGGAAGAATTTAAAGCAGATGTATGAATAAAAAGGGTGTGCCTTCTAAAACCTGAGTATATTACAATAAATTAGTCTTTAGTAAAACTGTATTGTCAGCTGCCTCTGATGAGATTCTGAAAGATACATACCACTGTCTAAATATTTAGATCTGAAACCAAACTGTTTATGAATCAAAACTTTGAAGGGAACAACATCCAGTTGTGACTGTTATCAAACCTCCACAAGCATAAGATATGTTTGTCTAAATGATATTGCCAATGACAAATTCAAATCTCAGGGAACTAATGATGTTTCTTAGGGAACTCGGGTATAAAGATAGAAAACATGAACTATGTTCTTTCATAAGAACCACTTTTTTTAAAATTCATGATTTTTTTTTTGGACTTGACTACTGGATGACTTAGGTTCTAAATGCCTCCAGAAAAGATTATAGGCCAGGAAATAGAACTATGTGCTGTTGTAGTTCTATAAAGTCCATTAGATGTCAAAACTATTTTTTAAAAAGCAAATTTTTGGCAGTGCCTCTGACATATCCTAGTTGCCCAGCACACGTGGATCAACTGCACTAAATCATGCACAGTCACTCTGGCTCCTGCACAACCCTGTGTCATGCCAGTGTATGCTATGAAGATGGTGGAAAAAACTCACCACAGTTACAGACAGCTGAGAGTGGCATAATCATAGGAACCAAATGCCATGATGCATTATTTCATTTTGGAAAAAATCCTATGTTTTGTCTCAAAGAAAAGCAATAAAGCATGTAGGATAAGATGTGTTGTGCCACAACTTACACTAACTTGAGCAAACCCGCTTGGAAGCCAGAGGAGCAATTCCTGAGCCCCCAGAACTCCTCCATGAGGACGCGTCTCCCTCACAACGTCACAGGCCCCTGGGGCAGACACCACCGCCTTCGCTCACCTGCCTCAACAGTCATCTGTTCTTTGCTGCTAAACTCAACACTCAGGCTATGGCTGAAGATAAGCAAGAGCGAGAAAGCAGCTAGCTGAGCATGAGGACCAGTTCAGCAGTAGGAAGACTGGCATCTATCACGTGGATGGTAGAGGGGAGAGAAGAAGAGACAGATTTGTAAGTGCAAGTGATGGCCCAAGCTACACACCAAAAACTTTACAGACTTCCGCTGGAAAATGCTGAGATATATCATCCTTTGACACTGTAACATTGAGGTATGATTATTTTTGAGTTTTTGAATCTCGAGCTTAGGTGTGAGAGCAGAAGCTATTTGTATTAATTATTACTATTAATTGCATACTTTATTTTTCCTGGCTATCCATATGTTGACTAAGCTATTTGCAACCTGCTGTTTCAGCCACACTTCGTTTATTCTTCGCATATCTTTAGTCACTCTTACAATAATGGTCTACCGTATGGTATGTTTATTAAAGATAGGAAAATAGGATATCAGCTTTGAATTGGGCAGGCAGAAAAAAAGCAAATGCTTCAATTTCAAAAACACAGTAAAGGCAATGCGTGCATAGGTTAATCGCTAGATTGCTTGAAGATCTGAAGACCTCACAGTAAGGCCAACGTATATGCAACTAACAGCTAAAGTAGAAGAAAGTTCCATTTCTCCAGTTAGATCTTAAAAAATGCTTGACATACTTTTTTTGAGCTTTAAAATCAAAATTTAGTTATATACAACTAATGCTTGTTTATGTTAAGTTAGTTCAAGCATCTTGTCCTGCAAAAACGCATTATTTCCAGGAGTTAGATGAGTAAGAAGTACGCAGAATTATAATGACAGACACATTAATGGTGGTATATTTTATGTACCCCTGGAATCACCAGGAGAATGTATGCTACATTTTTATCACAGATAGGCAGCAGAAGTATTTCTCCTTGTATTTGTTTTTAATTCTGCATATCTCGCACGTTCATAAACACTTAGATAGCTAATGTTTGCAATGACGTGTTGGTGAGGTAAGAGACAGACTAATGGACAGTACCTGCAGGGGTGAAGGTGAAGGACTGAACTGCAAAACAAGAAAGCAAACACATGTGAGTTACACACCCTGATAATAAGTGCTAATTGCAGGGCACGAGGTTCCTCTGTAATTTACTCAGTTGTGGTTGAATATCATAAGCAGGACATAACACTTGAGTTTAAAGCACTAACCAGCCAGCAGCCAATGAGAAATGATGGTTGGAAAGGTGAGCAGTGCATTTGGACAGTCACATTTGAAGACTTTCTGTGTGGACATGCTCTTCTCCAAATTATAAACATTAAGATGAATTTTGAAGTATGATCTGTTATGAACTTTCCTTGCTGAAAGCATACACTGTTTCATAATTCTGATGATTGGGCATCTGTGTCATGATGCAATGTGCACATTACGCTTAGATGCAGCAAACACCATGAGAAGGAATGAGTTGCAGGAGACACGCTGTTTATAATTACTATTATAATTATTTACATCTATGCATTTTAAGGTATAAAAGACTTTGCTCTCCATTCCCTCTCCCGAACATGCCAACTCACATACAGGGCTAATAATTCTGCTTTTTATAAAAAGAGTAGTCTTAGCTTGTGTCCAAAGTTTATGTATAGGACTGTTTCCTAAGAGGAATAACAGTAACAGCTGCCTCTTAATATGAAAAATCTTGGTATCTAGACTGATATTTTAGATAAACACATGTGTAGGTGTGTGTGATATATTAGTTTCTCAATTAACACCACCCCACTTCTCAGACAGTAAATGCCATTGCTGTTAAAAGAAAGAAAAAAACACCTCAGCAAGAAGCATAACCTATGAATGATATAGGCCACATGGTGACGCAAGGTGAGGTTCCACAGAAACCGAGTCAGTCCAAGAGCCACTGAAAGGGCCTCTTCCTCCCTCTGCTTCCACTGCTCATCTGATTTCTTCTTGGGCTGCCTTGTTTCACTAAGCCAGTGGAAAACTAATCCAGCAGGAGGGACTGAAAAGCAACATAGAGTAGTTTCCTTCTGGTGCAGTGAGCCCAGTCAAGGACATTGAGGAGTCTGATGATGGCTAACGCTAAGGTGAGGAGGCATAGGACAGTTTGGTTGTGAGCAGAGAACGCACATAGGTTTTTGGCAAGTTGTTAGAGATGCTCAGCCACTTAGGGAACCATGTCCTCGGGTTCGCATGTGATAACTTGTAAATAGAAGAGTACTAGTGTAACTTTGGTGTGATAAAATGTCAGCATTAAATATGCTGTGTCCTCAACTGTGCAAATCTTGCTCCAAAAGGAAATGTTTTCTCTCTTTAAATGTTAATACGCACTACAAGAGAACCTACCCCAATATTTGAAGAACAGCTTTTTTGTGTTAAATTAGGCTTCATTTTATGGTAATTCACCTCACTACCTAAAAATCCATAAGAATCCTGAAGCACAGAATAATACACAAAACAAACAGGTTGGGGAAGGAAGAAAATATTTTCATTTGACAAATGTATTTATTTTTCCAGATATAGTTTTCAAAAACTAATTTATAACTGGAGCAACACATTTGGTGCAAGAGGGATCACACTGTGAGGGAATTCCAAGCTGTTCTAACTCCAAGACAAAACTTTTTATGACTTCTACCATAGGTAAATTTTGACCACACTTCTCTGTCTAATACATCACTCTCTTCTCCTCTAACTATAGGTATGGAGTCACTGATTAAGTACCTCCATTCATTTGCCATGCACGTAGCTTCAAAGACATGGAAATGTATAGGAATGAAGACGACGAGCAAATACTCTTTCTGACCTTCCCTGTAAGGGTCTAGTCTAATTCACGTTTAAGGACATAAATGGAGCTGGACCACTAACAGAGTGCCTTCTGAGCAAGGAGCAAGAGTTACAATTAATCCTCTTTGTACTTTTTTATGCTAGATGTGCTGGAGATGTAAAAATAAAGACTGTGTTATGATAATGGTGAAGTGTGGTACTGAGCAATGCATTTAAAGCTTCTCATACACCAGCATTTTCACAGCATACATTTAAAACAAGCATACAAAATTCACCCAGGCCACCTTTCCTTTAAGTCCAACATGTTTTTTAAGTAGGTTTAACAGCACCTGTTCTCTTCATGAGAGAATCTGATGAGATGGTAATAAATAGTTACTGTTCTTACCAGCATAATTGCTGAGCCCCTTCCTCTTCTTTCTGCGCCAGTACAGCCAGATGCTGAAACCCATCAGAATGACCCAACATGCACCACCGATGCCAGCTATAAAGGCAGGCTGTTTGACGACATCAGTGATTTGCTCAGTTATGCTGTTGTTATTTTCAGTGATGACAACTTCATTACGACCTCCTGCACAAAAGAAATTTGACAGAATGTTGTTATTATGGATTCTCTAATACAAACAAAAAAAAAGTACTGTAAGTGAAAATTAAAAAAAACAGTAATGCACCTCAGAAGAATCATCCACAGTAGGAGAGCTTTAATGAGTACCAATGCACACCTGAAAACCAATATTTCTAGAAACTAAATCCATAATCTATTGTGATTTTGCAAACATATATTTGAAAAGATAGCTCTATAGCACTCTCCCAAGTAATCTAAGAGATGACAGTCCAGAGCCCCTTTCTTAACAACATACATATTTGTTGGTTTGTTTTTACATAATTATAGACAGAATACAATGATGAGAAAATGGATCATAGGAAACCAATTAAAAAAAAAAATCAAGCGGTCAATAAATAGCTTTTTCCAAATGAGAAATCCAAATACAAAATATGCTACAACATTAAAAGACAGTGCCTTCTCTCAATGTTGTCAGCATGCCAAAAATTCTTACTTAACTCATTTGGTTTTGCTGCATGCTAGAGTTTCCAAATTTAAAATAAAAAATAAAATATATGTATTTTCAACTGGGGCAAAGATGCATTTTCCAGAAATTATTTCATGGGGAAAACAATCCATACAAATCCTAAGTGCACCAGCTTTGACACAAAGCAGAAAATCATGTAGTTAACTGTAAGCTCCAAACAATCACAGCAACAGATGTTATTTTTTTCACCTAGAAGAGGCATGAAAATTCTTAACATCAATCTGTAAGAAATAATTGTGACATGGAATACCAATTAAAGTGACATGCATCAAAAATTACCATATAGGATCTGAAACTGTGTATATTACATTAGAAAACAGTAAATTTCAGTAGATCTCCCATTGTTTTTTTCCCCTTCTTTCTCTAAAAGGGAACTTCTCTAAAAGGAAAAGCTTGGTATCTGTCTTGAAAACAAATGCTCATAAAAAATGTGAATGGAAATTTAGGGAATGCTAAAGCATAAAGGGCCAGCACTTTTCTACTTCAAACCTTCCCTTGTCAAAAATGGTTAGTTCTAAAATTAGGAAATGCGGAACACATTTTTCTGCAAAAAATAGGAATACTGATTAGATGTACGTTTGATATAAACTGCCCACATCTGCAGTTTTGAAATTGGTGAAAGAATTATCCATCATTTCCTGTAAAAGCATTTATATAGCTCAACCCTTGGAATGTGTATGCAGCATGATCAGATGCCTGTACACATGCTGAAGAGCTGCAAGAGTAGCTGCTCTGCTGAGGGAAAAGAGATGCAAATACCACGATTCTCAGTTATGGGAGTCTATCGCACACATGAAAAGGTGGTAGAATATGGCAATAAAATACTGAAATGGTCATTCAGAAGTAATCCTTAAAAGTATCGCAGCATTATGGCTTGCTGTGAAAACGTATGTATTCCTCTCGTGTAATTCAGCAACGGTTGAGTTCACTGCTCAGCGCTTTCACCAGAACGGCCCCCGTGTCAGCGCGCTGGCTTCAGCCTAAAGCAACCAAACAGGGTCGCCGGCTAAAGCAGACGTGAGAAGTCTGACACTTCCAGTTTTATTTCCACCTCTTTGCAGGAGACCCAGGGTGTACGCCAGTCGAGTTGCGAGTGAGGATCCCCGCCGAGGGCCCACCGGGCTGAGCGTGCCTCCCCTGCCCCACCACCCCGGCCCGGAGGCAGCCTCAGGCCCTACGCTGCCCTCAGAGCTGCGCCGAGCGGCTCGGGAAGGGACGCACTGCGCTGCCTTACGTTGCTATCGCACTGTTAATGATCTCGGTGATTTTATTAAGCTTTCCCTCTTTCAGCGCCATGTCAATATTTAGTAATGATGACCGTCTGCTTTTGCAAACAGACTGTTGGAACTGTGCTAGAGCTTGGCTTGCTTTCAGTGGTTCTGCGCAGGAAACAAAACAGGCTTCCCACAAGCAACATAGGTGCCACAGAAGGTGCTGACAGACCGCGCCTGCTAACGCGTAAAAAGGCAGCACGGCAGTACTGGTGACAGGTACTAGTCCATACTGGCCATACTGGTAAAGCTTCACCAGCATCACGGCCTGGTAGCTGTGGCCATCCTGTCCAATGCTTTCCTGTTTTGCCTTGCCGCTGCCAAAGGCCCGGCGGCTTCCCGTCCTGGTGCAGCAAGCGACAGCAGAACTCAGTGAGCACCGGGACGAGGAAAAGAAGGGAGGCAGCGGTGGCTCCCTTGTGGGATTTCCCCCTTTTTTGTCTGCCCGTGGAACGAATCCGTAGGTGCACACCAGTGCTGAAAGAAGAAGCGCTGAGAGTAAAACTAGCAGGAAGAGCCACTCTATGCCATGCCATGCTCTTCCAGGCACAGAATTGATTCTCTGGTAGAAATCAGCATGGGAGTTGATGTTGCTTTAATTGCCTTTAACTTTCAGTTAATTTCTGTGCCCTTTGGAGGAGAGGTAAAGGCAGCGGGACAGTGAGGAAACAGGTAATGTCGGCGCTGCTTCGGAGGCAGCTGTGCTGCCATGGAGAAGGGCAGGCGGGGAAGTGCTTCAGTGACCCCAGCTTCGGGAGCGGACGCTCCTGGACTCAAGAAAAGAACAACTGCTTCCCTCTAAAGCCTCCAAAAAGTCTGAAGATGCCATTTTCTTCTCTAAGGTCAGAAACCAGTCTTTTGAGGATGAAGGATGTTAGAGCTAATTGCAGAGAGCCTGAGGAGAGCTTTCAGTGGACTTTACGCTCTCCCTCTCTTCTACAGGAAGGTGCGATCTGTCTCCAAACCACCTTCTAAAGTTTGCAGTCTGGTTGTTTGCTCTTACCCTTCAATGCCCAGCAATTACAATTGCAAAAGTAATAATTCATTTAAATGTCAGAATAACATATGCTTTGTGAATTCACCGACTGGAAAATAAATGGATACAGACGAATATTACCCACTGACGTTTGATAAAATTAATACGATCGTTGGGGTTTGGGGAAACAAACAGCATTAATTTTGTATTTCTTTATATAATATTTAAGCAGAAGTACTAAATATGTCATCTAAGGTACCAGTGTACTATTTCATATACTGCAGGTGTTTCTGTAACAATGCTGTCAGTTCAACTAATTAGAACATAGACAAGGGAAGTGTGCGACCTGTAACGCTCCATTGTTCCTGAAGACAAAAACATAATGAAATATAATGTCTTCCTCCCATTGGAGAGTAATGAAGAACAAAACTAATTTGTCGGACCAAAAATTAATTAGACACATCAGATTCGATTGTACCTATTACTGTGAAAGTTTGCAGCTGTTCCTCATATTATTATGCCAATGATGGAATGTAAGAGTGAATAGGCCAACTGATGAACAGAAATTATAGCTATACCATTAACCAACATTGCCGTTATCTCCAATTTTATTTCTGGTTTCCCGAGTGAAATTTTTTGGCATATCAATAGTGATCATAAAAATTTTATTCTTGATTCTCTTTGAATCTTCCATAAAATTTTTCAACATCCTGCCTGAACTATGGGCACAGGATTCCTGTAATGGTGACACATTTTCTAACTAAAGAAATAATATACCTCCTACTGCTCAATATTGTCCTGGCTTTACTTTTTGGATTGTCATGGTTCTATTATCTAGAATTGGTCTGGGAAGTCAGTAGTTGATGATCCACCATGAAAATCAGTTATTTCAGAAAAAATTCTGGTAAGAACATATCCTATATTTAAGAACATCTTCTTTCTTTTTATACACTGGACTCTGTATTTCATGACAATGAAAGTCATACTGTTTAGCAACATGGCTTAACTCTTCTGCATCACTGACCTGCTCTCTCCATAATTCAGCATTTCTGCAGTTGTTTATTCTGTTTGCAAGCTGTTAAATAGTATAGCTAAGCACCAGGCCACATAGGACTCCATTATAATACAATCACTCAATAATGTTTTCCCATTCATGATGATGTTTTGAGGTTTATTCATTAGCTCATTTTTAATCCATGTAATTTTTTTTTTTTAATTTACCTAAAACCCTCATTTTCTTATTTTATGTTCTTGGTTCTCAGTCAAACATTGAGTGGTACTAACTCAAATTTTCCAGAAATGGTATAATTTCAACACTGTTACCTTCTTCAAGCAAATTTATAGCCTGAGAAATAACTGCCAGCAACTCATAAGCAATAGAAAAACAGGACCTAATGAAAACGGAGATACAGACCACACAAATAATAAGCCCATCCAGCTTTGGGCTCCCAAAAGAGAAAACAGAAATGAGAGCAGAAACACAACCCAAACAGAAAAGACTCTTCAAAAAGGACTCTTAAATGTGCAAAGGGACTGTTGCAAATGTGCAAAGATGCCACCAGACAGACTTGTTGAAGCAGACATTCTAGGATCATTTAAGGAATAAATAAATATCACTAAGTTTAATGGTGCAAAATTAAGTCTCTAAATGCTAAGTAACTTTTTTGTTTTCCTACTTTATTTGCATCCTAACATCCCTTTCCTTCTTCCTGCAACAACACAGATCTCTCCACATTTAACTCTTGCTCATACTATTAATTTTTTTTGTAAGGAAAAAGTCAAGATGGAGGGCTGCAGCCAGACGTGGGGCTGACCATTCTGGTTGAATCACCCAGCAAAGCACTCTGGTGCAAGTTTAATTCACAACACGTTAAGTGACACACGGCTACTCATGTGCTTAAAATGCAACACACTTAAATGTTTTGCTGGAACAAGCTCTAGTGCCTAGCTAGATGGACTCTATAGTGAAAAAAGAAAAAGAAGTCCTGCTCAAAGCGAACACAATGACAGACTAGTCTTACAACATGAGTTATTTATACAAAGGTCCAAAATTCATGCCTATTAGATGACAAGTTTCTTGCATTTTCAAAAATCAATTTCTTGCTTTCCTTTCTAGAAAACTTTTTTCTCCTCTTTTCTTTGGCATTTCTGTGGCTGCCTTTTTCTAAAACCAGTGCTAGCACCACCTCCCCTCTTTCCTTCTCCAGGGAAAATATATTAAAAACTGATGTACCCCTATTTCTGTTTTGATGCATAGAGAATCTGAATATCATTAAACATTTAAGCAATAGTTAGGGGACGACCTTTTCTAAAGGTGTACACAGAACAGAATAGGCCACGTTTGGGACGTTGTATTGACAACATTTTCTAGAAAGAAAATATTTAATAACAACAAAAGACCCACAAACAAACAAAAGCCCATTTAAGTAATAACTAAATTAGATATTACAGATCAAAGCAACAAAATGCTTGTATTGCATATTCAAAAGAGTTGCTGCTCTGCACAGCTCAATTCAGTTTTGCTAAATATGGTTACTTCTCCTATTCTTACCTCTCCCATATTGTGCCTGCTTTTATATTTCATACTTGAGAAGAATTTCAGAAGAAACAGAATCTGTGTTTCCCTCAGGTCAGGAAATTAATTCGGCATGGAAACCACTACTAAGAAACAGTCATTTCAAAGGCAGGGATGTTAATACTACCTTTGCTCTCTATTTGGACTAGAGGCCACTTAATCTTTGACAAGAGGAAGCTCATCTGCTTGGGGTACCTGAGAAACACTGACTTCAAATGTTCAGAAAACCAAGTGTAAATAGTGCCTTAGGCACCAACGGTAGGAGTAAGGCAATATTAGAGTCATCTGAACAGGAGGAAAAGGGAGCTTGAGCTGTTAGTTCCATAAATATGTCAACCTGCAGAAGTGGTAAATTAATTTAAAAAAATATTAAATCAGTTTCACTAGATAATCTGCATTTTCTCATATGTCTCGGGAACACATTTCCCTCCATTGGCTGCAAGAACTCTGCACAAAGAGAAGACACAACGTTAGCAGGCAGTGGGACGTTAAAAGTTAACTAACTAGCTCTGTTCAAATCTCGTCTTTTGCTCCATGGATTTTTATGCTTCCAGCAGTGATTTATGAAAGCATTTCTGAAAGTCAAAACAGGCAAAACAAAACAACAAAACAGACAATCACTTACCAATTATTATGGGTTGTGGCTCACTTTTTACTCCCACACCTGCACTGGTGCTTGCAGCAACTTCCACGCGGTACTGAATACCTGGATATAGGCCACCTATTACTACAGACCGAATGGCTGCATCTACTGTTTTGTTGATATGAAATCGAGTCTCATTACCTAGGCACCAGATCTGGGACAAAAGTTGAGGTGTTAAAAAATACGAAATTCTTCATACTCATACACAATTGCACACAGATATGATGTACTGCATGATAATCACTATTTTGGACTTCTAAACAATGTTATTGTCCAGGAGTAACTGGAATCGGGATGATTTAGCTCAGGAAGCTCTCCCAGATTAGCACAGAGCCAAGTGTGCTATACATTAACTAAAATCTTATTCAGTAATGTTATTACCACTAAAACTTTCCTAAAAAAAACCAACTTTTTTTTCATTCTTGATTTCCCACTCAATAGCAAAAGGACACCAAATAATACAAGCACAGGTTGAAACACTTCTTAAAGTACTAAAGAAGAAACAATTTTCAAAATTATTTTCAACTTCCTTTCACTGTACAACAGGGATATGTGAAATTTCTGAAATTGAATAAGTACAAACTCACTTTTTAGTGCTGCTTTTGTGATTACTTATTGTAACATTATTCAGGAATCCAGGTATCAATTCCTGACTTAATTACTCCCTAATTAAACAGAAAAAACACTCTGTAATCTCAATTGGCATTTGGTGATGAGAATGGTCTATTATTTCAATGTTATGTGTCTCTCTTGCATTTTTTCTGCTGGCTTTTCCCAAAAAGTTTTAAAACTAAGACCTTTTAGGCATTCTTCTTCGGTTAATGTTATCTGCATATACTGCTTCTGTACTATTAAAGAAAGCATTTTCCACCACTCAGGAAAATCAATGCATAAAGATATCACATGTACACTACATAATTATAATAGCAGAAGAAAACACTATTGATGGAACCACTATCAGCAAACAACTGATGTGTCTAAGCAACAGCAATGCTCTCTTTAGCCTTATTTTTGACCCTGCTCTGTGTTTTATAACAGCTTATCTTTTTTCTGTTAAACACTGAGGAAGATTTGGAGGGCAAAAGAAACCCTTGTTCATATAAGCTCAAGTAGTCTTATTTGCAGGCCAGAATGCATTTAAGGGGGCAAAACTATTGCGTTCATTTTTTCACTCCTTGTCTGTCCTGGTCTTAGGTTATGGCAGCTAGGAGATGTCACAATGAAATGCATTTAATTAATAAGTGAAATTACAAGCATTCTGATGCTTGAAGTGGAATCAACAGATCTACATTCAATTTGTTAGAAAATGTATTGTGAAACCTCAGCAGTCATTTTATACTCAAGGATGTATTAGGCACTTTGTACTGCATTCACTGTAGCCAGCTCACTCATCAGGCAGCCACCTAATCTAACACAGAAGGGATGTAATAGGTAGCGACTCCAGCTGTTTTTATAAACAGCCTAGAGGTCTGAGCACTCACCTGGAACATGGCTTTTATTAACCATCAGTCCACTTTGTTTCATACCTACATATTTTGTGGTTTAGGAGT
This sequence comes from Phaethon lepturus, assembly GCF_000687285.1. NCBI lineage: Eukaryota > Metazoa > Chordata > Aves > Phaethontiformes > Phaethontidae > Phaethon > Phaethon lepturus. The sequence continues at coordinate 145,028 of NW_010534105.1, read as the reverse complement.
GTGCTTTACTTCTTTGCCTATAAGTCCTTGTTGGTTAATATTGACTTATACTGGAGTCAGTATCAAGATTAATTAAGCCAAAAGATAATTATTAATTGATATGAAAATGAGATCAATAAAATACTGAGATTAATAAATCTTGATATTGACTAAAAGCAAAACAAAAGAAGTGCTATGCTAAACATAAATATTGTGAGCATTTACTGCATCCCTCTGACCAAGCAATAAGCTGGAAGAGGTTGAACAATAAGTTGATTTAAAAGTCAAGCACTTTCCCTTTTCTTGATGCTGTGTTCCCTCAAGATACAGCAGGGGAAAAAAATTACATCTTCTTCTGTGAAATAATCTGCATGCACCACTTCCATCCTTTGTGGGACTGTCAAGAAAGCTGCCCTGCTCTATTTCAAATTTAAAATTTCACACTAGGTATACAAACCAGCCACAGCAAAGTTATTTAACAAACGGTGTGTTCCATAGTCAGAAACCTGTGACAATGCTGAACCCTGCCTGTTCATTTTCTCCATGGTCCTCCACCCCGATAACACACTGCACTCTTCCCATGTTGTGAAAATATACTCGTACAAAAGTGAGCTTAGTGTGGAATTATAGACTACAAAAAAATTTAAGATGATATATAAGGAGTGGATACTTTGAGCCATGGCAGCAACAAAGAAGGAGAAAATACACCCAATGGAGGCAACTCTTATATAATGAACTCTGGATACAGGAGTGGTGTTCAACCTGTTCCTCGGAGCAAGCAACCTAAGACTGTAAATTGTGAATCTTGACAGAGATAGTGTTCGGAAGTATTCTCCTAGAGCCACAGTCCTTGACTTTAACCTTGAAGTGTTAGGATTAACGTTTTTGCAGGAGAAAGAAGAGGTATCTTTCCTGCCAGCTTTTCTGCTAGATTGAAGGCACTCTAAGACAGGGACTTCACTGCCTGTCTTGAGAGTGCAGAGGCACTTAACAATAAACCCCCTTCTTTTCACTCCACGGCAGGGAAAAGCAAGAAAGAGAAGCACTGTGAACTACCTGGTAATTACAGCTCTCTCTGAGATCTAGCTCACTGTATTTTTGCTTTTTATATAACAGTAGTACTGCTTTAAAAAAATTTAAAAAATCCATAAGCAGTCAGTCCTCTTTCTCCATATAATTATATGGGCAGCTGTAAATGTTGTCAGAATCTAATCCGTAAACAGCACTACTGTTCTGTAATTCAAGCAGGCTGTTTCCTTAAACACACAAGCCTCCCATTAGACATGGTTTCTACCTTATACTCCTGGATGACTCCATTTTGGTGATCTGGAGGAGGAGGATCCCAGGAGATGCTGATGCTTGTGCTGTTGTGGTTTCCAACTGTCAGGACAGTAACGGACTGAGGAGGGGCACTTGGAGCTACACCAAAGAGAGGCAACAAACAGAAGCAAGACATTAATCCATTTGCTAGAGCACGAATTTTGCTGAAACAGTGCAAGAGCAAGCAGACAGCATACACAGTTCACACTCCCTGCAGGCCTAGGTATGCACATTTTGTTAGGCACTGACAATTTTGAAAAATGCCTTTCTGAAGAGAAGCATAGCGCTGAATGACAATGTGGAATTTGTGGCAATGGAGAATCAATACAAATCACTTCATTTATTTATATTTAGCATTTCTTAAGTTCACATTGGACTTACTCTCACGCTTGCATTTGTCTTCCATAATATGCATGCATAGCTATGGATTTATCAACTAAGTCATAATGTGAGGCTACTTCACCTGGCCTGA
>NW_010534105.1:138889-143226 GCF_000687285.1 Phaethon lepturus | reverse complement strand
TACATGGCCTAATAATAAGGTGAGCAGTAGACATTTAAGGATCTTTTTTTGTTTCCTGTTTGTTTTCCAGGAAGACATTAATTTAACAGTTTTAAACATAAAACCTTGCAGCTCCTAGGTGGGAAAGGGTTAAAGTGTTCAGGGCTTTACATCAAATGCCAGTGAACGGGGGAAGTGCTAAGTTAGGTCAGATATATACTTATGTTCTCTTTTCCCTCAGCAAATGTTGCCTTCTCTTTAGAGTCCTGTTCCGTTCAACCGTTCACAGCTGTTTGGTTTGGTTGATCCCTGCGTATCAAGGCCGTATCTACAAGACAATTGCTCGCCAGCACTGCTAAGGTGGCTACAAGTGTGAAAAAAAAAAATATCCTAGTTGTTAATGATGAGAGCTATGCTGGCAAAGCCCCTCTTGCAGCTTACAGCAGCAGCAGGGTGCTTTTGTTGGCTCTGGGCGTGTTGTTTGGGAAGTGGCACAGCAGCTCCACTGTGGAAAAGTCCCCTCTGTGAGCGTCTGCGGCATCTCCACGCGGGGGCTCTCCCGCCCCAGCTATAGCTGCCACGGCGGAGGGCTGTGGCATACTTCCCTCCTCAGCCAGGCAAAACTTCTGGCGGCACTCCCCTCTCCCCTCCCTTACTTCTAGGCAAGTGTTGAAACTCCACCGCAGTGGCAAGCTAAGTCACCATAGTCGAGTGTATTAGATTAAGGTGTAGTCCCTGGGGAAAAAAAATATTATCAGCTGCACTGAACCAGTCCTGGTACTCATCTAGGCCATTTATCCCAGTCCATCCACACAGTCTTCAACAAAACTAATAGATAGAGGCTGGGAAAGGAGGAACTAATAAAGCAAGCATGTAGTGGTACCTCTCCAGGACAATTTTACAATTCACAGAAGCCTGTTGCTCAGACACTTTCTGTTCCAGGTTGGTATCTTTGTGTTTAATAACTCCTTACAGAATTTTTCTTCCACGTACTTGTCATCGCCTTTAATGGGATCTTAAAACATTTAATATGTTTTGTTGTTATGTTTGTTAGTATGTTTGTATGTTAATATGGAAGCTTATTTTGAAGACTTATAGTAGGCCTTGTACCAGAACCTAAAATATTTACCACTCCCCCCTGCCCCAATTTCAAATGTGGATAGCCCTCTAGTTTCGGGGATCTCGTGTCATGTGTCACAGCTCCCTGACTCCAGTACCCTGCTCTAGAGTATTCCTATCCAGAGAGGACTCCTTCACTGCTAAGCTCTATGGCAACAGGACTCTAGTCTTATCTTCAACAGATATTCCTGACTGCATGAACATCCTTGGACCACGCTTATCGGAAAAGCAAAGAGCCACTGGCATCTTTGTATTAAAGTCTGGTGTGTTTAACACAACTAAACACAGACACAGATACCAGGAGTAGTCAAATTTCCTGAGTCAACCCAGATTTCCTTATTTTTCCCCATGGCCTCTTGATACTGGCTATGTTCCCACTTTGGATGCTCCTCAGCACTTGACCTGGCACAGACTCAAAGAGCTGAGCTCAAATCCTTACCCTGATAACCCTGAAGAGTTGGCCTGTTGCAGAAATCACACAACTTAAAACTAGGGTATCAGAGGTGGGGACAAGGGACCGTACAAGATTACATCAGAAAAAAAAAAAAATTAGAGGGAAAATGACATGTATTACTGTCCTGTGAGGCTGCGTATTTTGGCAACTACTTTTTCAGATGATGGCTCAGCTGCAAAGCAAATAGTCCCAGGTAGAGTCCTTGTGACCTTGAATGATGCAAAGAAACAGTGTACTGGAGGGGAGAAATGGAAACTGTATTGTGGACAATTTGACTCTTAGCCAGTTCAAGTGAAGCACAAAAAGGTGGCCTTGGGCTACTCCTTGCAATCGTGCACAGCATAAAATTGGTGAAGTTAATAGCTGCATTGCGTATTTTATGGCAAGTGAAATAATTTGCCACACAGTAAAAAAATTAGCATTTTAAAAGTTTTCAAGTTATTCAATAACAGCGGAACCATGAATAAATGTATGTGTGTGATATTAATTACAACAACATTTTACATTAAAATGATAATCATAAAAGTGGCAAAGCTTAACACTGTATAACTCATTTTTAGTTTTAAGTACAATGGAACAACTTGCTGAAATGTATTTACTTTCATCCTCAAACACAAAGGGCATTTGAAATATAATTTCTTATATACACATACCTGGAAACACAGAAAGAGAGAGAGAGGAGAGTAAATGCTAAAGAAATGTAAAATGCATACCGTACTCTAGCATTTAAAGAAAAACATACTGTATTCATTTGTCTTTGCATTTGAACTGCATGAATATTCTAGTTGATATTCTATCAGTGTGTCTTTTGGCGGGGGGGATATATGGTAAGTTTGAAGCAAAATTAAAATTGCAGCTGATGAATGCAGATGAAAGTATCATTTTAAGAGCTGCACTAAGGCAAGATGGAATTGACAGCAGCGGATAAAAACTAAGGAGACTTCCATTACCAACTGTCATATTTTTTGTGGTGACAAACAACATGCAGAACAAATACTATTCCACAAAGTTATTACAAAAGAGATTTAAAACAGTGGATGCAATTGAAAAAAAAAATCGTCCATCCTTAGAGCAAGTGTGAAAGAAATAGTGAAAATTATAACATAAAATATTTTATTTAGCTCCTTTACTTATGCGTATACACATACATGTATATAACAGTTCTGCTTCCTCTCTCTGATACCACTCTGTAAGCTGGCACCATGACATAAAATAAGCCAGTCATCTGACACTGCTGCAGTTATTAAATAGACCACATTGAAAAATAACATTTTTAAAACCGTTTTCTCATTTCCCTTGCTGCTGGCTTGTGGAGAACACCTTGCCTGCTTCTTGACAGGTCAATTATTCCAATGCTCAGCTTCTTACAGATATGAAAGAACCCAAATCGCTGCTCATCTTTTCCAGACACAGCCAAACAGTATTCCATTTGTTACCTTCGCAAGGCCAAAGAGGCAGGAGATGGATGGATACTGAACTGTGACAAATGTCTGATCTAGAGGAAAAGTCTAACTGCAGCAAAATTGATTTTTGGAGGTAGGCCTCAGAAGTAACATTGCATGTGAAATGCAATCCAGCAGAAAGCTGCCACTACCTTTGGTCGTACTTTGCCTTGACCAGGGCTATTTGTTTTGATGTCACAAAAGACTTCCAATGCGTGTACTGCTCTTCCAAATTATTTTCTAAAAATAGTATACCTGACATTTTTTAAAAGTCAAATCTAAAAAAGCTCATTTTCAAAATGGAATCACAGGCGACACAGCAAGTGGGATACCTTTAAATAGACTGCCATCTTTCTTCATTGGATGAGAAGCAAACCGCTGTCATGAAACATTTAGTCGGTGGTATTTTTGAAATATATGAACACCAATATAATTACAAAGATAGTGTAAGGTATTAAAGGAAATATCTGTAGAGCTGCATCTACTGAATGTCTTAATTTTCTCATGGAAGTACTTATCACCCAAGCAAGAGGAAGAATTATTTACAGGGGCTGACAATTGTCTGGTGGTAATACTATGTGTTATAGCCTGATGGTTTTTTTTAGGGACACACTTGTACACAGACTCCTTGAAGGTTTTCTTAATCTACAAAGGTGATCCTAGGCCATGAGTTATGCATATTTGTAGGCAAGAAAAGTTTTTAAATCTTCACTATGTGGAAAGTTATTCCACATGAACAAAGTGGCCTTTAAAGTAGGAAACTACCTGACAGGCTCTGCTGGGAGATGAGGTTCATAAAAGAAAATGTCATTCCTCAAGTATTTTATAGAAATAGACAGGAGGTACAAAATCGTCTCTCTTTTTCCGTAGTTCTTAATGTACCTTTAGCAAGAGACAGCTATTTGTACTAAATAAACAACAAAAATGAATTGAAATTGGACAAGAAGAAAATCTGCTAGTGAGGGGACAAAATCCTACATTTTAACTCTAGAAAAGCAATTTCACCTGTAGAAAGGTTTTTCAATTTTCTTTTTTTTTTAAAGCTTTGTTCAGACTGCTGCAAAGATATTCTTTATAGTCTGAACAAAGAAATGGAAGTCCAAATTGTAAATCAGACTTGAACAATGCCTTCCTACACGCTCTTCTGCATGTTGCAGGACACTGAATTTCCTCATACATAAAGTAATTGTGACAACCAAGTTATCTTCAGGATTACTTACTTGTTGGGCAATAATCATAACAAATCAAAGAGCAAAGTGAGTAATAAGTGAGTCTGTTCTAGAATTAAAAAGTACTTCACAATCAGCATTAAATTGAACCTCAGGAGACTACCGTAAATGATT
>NW_010534105.1:119788-138858 GCF_000687285.1 Phaethon lepturus | reverse complement strand
AAGATTTCACTCAAAACCCAGCAAAACCATATGAGCATTTTGAAACTTCACCAGTAATTTTTAATCTTGCTTTGAAAGAAATCAATGAAACAGAGAGAAGATGAACCTTCAGTGTTATGATCATCTTTCTACTTTTACAGGAGAGATTCTTCAGGCAAAGGTTGCATTAGATAGGTAGAAAGATAGGTTCCTTGTACATTTCTAAGAGAAAAAGACAAATATTATTTATATCTCACCTCACTCCCTTTACTTTTCAATAAAAAAGCAGTCCTGGAGTGCATATGTTTTAGCAAAACTATATACCATGCTACATATGTACATACAAATGCTTGTACATTTCAGTAGTGTAAACTGTTTACTATGTCTGCATCCTGCATGCTTCACAGAGGCTTGAAAGGTACTTAAGGAAATCCTCGGAAGGACTAAACAGGGCAGTTTCATGAACGGTGTGCTAACAGAAACAGTAAAGTAGCATGCCCTTGAGACTGGAGTTCCTTCAGACTAGTTAAATATCTGTCCTTCACTAGTCCCCATTTCCCAACCAAACTGTTCATCTACATTATGACCTGTTCAGAAAGATGTGCTTAATATCAAACACTTGTCTGCAAAATGTTTCACTTACTAGTTTTATTTTCAAAGTGCAGACCAAAGTCTTTTATTGCAGCAACACTGGTTATAAAAGAATGGCTGCAGTGCACACTTTTTGGAAGACCCAAAGCCGCCTGTACGTTAGAAAGACATATCAGACAGAATATAGGTGCTTTCTCATGGAATACAACACAAAACTGAATATTATATCAAATTCTAGTGCCAACCCTATAGCTAACAAACAGCAATCACATGGGAGAAATAGAGCTGAACATACGCATACACACAATAACCAAAATGGTCACTCTTGATTTCACCTCCAGTGCTAGGTATGAAAGCCTTTTGCTTTTCTGACCATTTTACTAACCTTCCTCTGTGGTACGAGCAGACTTTGATTCACTGTCCATTCCTTGGAATTCATTGAAATAAGGTCGAACTTTAATTTCGTAAGTGACTCCCTTTTTCAAGCTGACGAGGACAGCACTGCGCTCCGTTGGGACTTTGACCTCCAAATTCTGCCATACAGCTGGAGAAGGTAGGCCAGACGTTTGGCGATACATTACTCGGTAACCCTGAATAAACTGGGATTGGCGGTCAACCTAGAAATGACATTAAATAATACATCAATAAACATATTAAAATAGCAAAACTGTATAAAAAAAAACCCAAAACATTTGCCTAGAATACGTTCATCCTCATGAAAAAGAGAAAATTAACAGTTGTTTAAGATGCTAAGTTTAAAAATCAAACTGCCTTCTTGTAAGTCATTGTTGATTGTCTGTAAAGACCATTTTTCTCAAATTACTTGTTATAGAACATTTCTTTCTATTTTACTTTCTCCAGCTCTATATATCATGACAAATACCACCTTAAATCATAAAACAAGGCCCTACCCCTGCAAGAAATCATGAAAAGAGAACTTTGGCATAACGCTTATTGCATGTAAACTTATTAAGCACATCTTGGCTACTGATGTGCTGAAATATGAGAAGAAAAGAAAAACAAATTCTTTTCAGAAAAGGACAAGTCTTTGAAGATACTCTACATGCTTTCAGTTAGTCCATTACTTGGCTCACAGCTCATATTTTCATGAGATGCTCAGGAAAGTAAAGTAAACATAAGACAGATGCAGAAAAAACAACTTCCAAGGTCATGTGTTGTTCCTTGCGTCCACAGCCTATGCAGCCTGTTTGCTTCCTGGGGTTGTGATGCTCTCAGGCCATCAGATGGAGATGGAATGATGGTTTTGGTTCATATTTTATATGTTGGTAGGCAAGCACAATTCAAGATTGGACCATACATAGAAGTTTAACAATTCTAAGCTATCATAGCTATAAATAGGATTCTTATTTGAAGGAAAAACTAAAAATGTGTTTTATCTCAGAGAGGTTGCATGCAGTTTTTTTCTTGGGGAAAAAAAAAAGGCATGAAACAATGATTCGAGCTATTATGACGTTTGCATTCATTTTGCCTGAAAAAACGGTGAAAATAATTTGATGGATAAAACCAAGCCAAACCCAGCTGCTTCTGTAGCAATCAAATAAAGCGCCAAAAAAAGTGCAGCACAAATAACAAGACTAGCTGTTTGGTAAATGCCTTGGTTATAACTAAGATTCAACAAGTAGGATTTCTTTTCTGTTATTGATAATTTGCTAGCTCAAAGATATTTCAGAATTAGAGATACATTTGTTTGACTTCTCTTGAGAATAAATGAATTTAAGGCTGAAAACACAAACCAGGGTCTATTATGCTTCTCCTATAATCTTGTTACAGTTTATTGAGGCATTCAGAGGGGACACAGATTCTTAAGACATTAAAAAGCAGGGCAAGCAAGAAGAAAGCTTTATTTATGAGAGCAAAGCAGAAATGTCTTTCATCAAAACTGTCACCGTTAAAAACCTTGCAACATATGTTACAACAACATTAAGCTTGCATTTTATAAACTTCTCTACATTCACTTTAAGTGAATTTATGCACTGAAAGAGGGATATAACTCACAATAATAGCTTGTTAATACCGAAAGAATCAAGCTGTGTTTTTAAGAAGAACATTAAGCAGCTGTTTCCAGATGAAGGGAGTCTGTAAATCAGAGTAAATTGTTTTTATCCATGTTTGACTTTCATTAATTAAATGTTTTACGGACATAAAGACTTTATGAACCTCATGTTCACTGCAAAATTCAGCAAAAATAATGCTTTCATGCACTTTGTAATACAGATTCTCAACCTAAATTGATTTGATTCCTGCCTAACTTCTTAGTTACAAGCTACACTTGAAAGACGGCATAACTTTGTTAGAACTTTACGTTTTGTCTTTGCAGTGCTTTTAAGCTCTACTGACTGCTGCCTAGTAGAGAACATCTGAAAATTAAGAATTGACTAGGCTGAACAGTAACAGTGTGCTGCTCTAAACCAACCTGGAAAATGCTTTGTATGGCATGGTACAAACATAAGCACACCCACTAACTCACTGAGAAGAACTGGACCCCTATAGTATACCTATAGAATATCAATTTTGAGTCTTTCACACTTTGGTATCTACTTACACATAGGTAATACACAAATTATTCATATACCTGTTTTCCTCCTAGACTTCTAGGTTCTAAATGACCAAACAATACATGGAATATGAAAACAGAATGCAGTAGCACAACAAGGTTGCCATGTATATGGGTGCTATAAACTAGCTTGATTTTGGGCTCACACAAGTTTCACAGAGCCTTCAATTAGAAGTTTGATTACAACAGGGCTGAGTCATCTGCCTGAATTTCAGATTATTGACAGTGATTCCATTGTTCAGGATCTGGGAGAGTAGTTACGAAAAGAAATACTATGCATATGTAATGTTTTCGATTAACATCCAGTTGCATTCAAGTATCAAGGAGAGGATACGAAGCTCGCTCTCACGCCCACTTAAAGCTAGTCTGAATGAACAGGGCCTTTCATACGGTCAAAATGTTGGGTAACTACTCAGAGGGCACTTCACTTATTAAGAAAAGGTGGATCTTTTGTTTTGTTTGAAGTTTCTGATTAGTAAAAAATTACTCTTGGATCATTACATGGATTAATCAGAGATATCTGTGAAATACAGGACAGGTATATTTCACATACACACACACATGTATGTGTGTGTATATGTATATGTATGTATATATATATAAATACATGCACACACAGTCTTATATATAATACAAAGCCTGTGACATAACTTCCTCCATTTGTTATGTGGTAATTATGTGTCATGCCAACAGCAGGCCACTAAAAATATGCTTAGCATTGAAGAACTGCATTCAGCTGCGCTAAGCTCTGCAGGTTTGGTACACATTCACACATAGGCAGAGTTGCAGAAACATGCCCTGTGATTTGATGAAAGAATGTAATCAGTTCTAGGCGTCCTCCTTTCTCTTTTTTTGGTAAATGGCTGCCACTGCCTCATACGAACTACTTAGCATTATTATAGAGATTGCAGGAACTCTCTGTGCTGAATACTGGGATCAGAGAATATTTCTGGTCTTCCTGTGACGCCCTTAACTACTTCTGAATTTGCACAAGCGGCAGTGTCATCGAGTCGAAAGAGCTGCAACACTTGCTGAGGTAAAGATACACTTTTTCCCTCAAAAGGCAGATGGCAGAAAATGCAGATGCTTCTTTAAAAGACAGAAGAGATCAATTACTGGGTAGGTTCTGCTCAGCACTGACCTAATGCTTTAAGGTCACCTACAAGCGTAATGGTCCTGTATGCTCCTTCTCACACTCTTTTACGATGAATACATAGTGCAGGAGGTATCTACGAAACTGAACACAGCCCTTCACTTCTGCAGAACAGGAAACTCATTTTCCCTCCATGTTCAAATCTGCACATACCACAGCTGAACATGAGACAGGTACAATGGCTATATTAGATCATTCAGTTAGGCTATCAGATTGTTACAAAGATGGCAAGCAACTAATGCAGCTTATGCTGCAAATATAAGCTCCTTTCAGACAAAGCTGCTAATCTGCCCGCTAAAGACATTTTGCAATATGCTCTTTAGTATGTAAATTCCTACCCCAAAATATCCTAAGTAATACTCTGCTCCCATATCAATACCCACCGCAATCCTCCATCTGGGCACAATACCTTGCACGTCGTGCTGAACTCACTAGTACAGACTTGCAGTAATCTCTGGAAGTTCAAACAGCATTAGTATTTATCTATCTTACAAGAACAAGACAAAGGGTGATGCTACGCTGGAAGACTGTCTAAAGGACTTGACTCTTGAAGCTTCCAGTGAAGTACACTCATTTAAAATCAGTGTCAAATTACAAGACAGAGGTAAATAAATTACCCTTCTGCCTGGTAGCCTCCTAAAAGGCAGTCAGGATTTCAAAGCAACAATTCTTTTGCCATATTGAAGAATTGATTTTTATTCGTGCTTGTGCCACAGGGCTCCTTTATAATGCCAGGAAACTTTTCACGTTTGGCCCCTTATGAAACTCTCAGTTTAATGCCCAGTGAGGCTAGAAGTGCTGAACTATAGTTGAGGTCAGCTAAAAATAGTGCTTGGAGTACACAATATGCTGTTGCAATGCAAAATGCTCTGATAAAAGTAAAAATAAATCAGGCCCAAGGTTTAAAATTAGCCATATGATAACAGTGGGCATATCTGATTCTGTAAGTCTCATCAGCAATAAATACCTCTGCAACACACCTCTCTACATGTAAAGTTAGGATAATGGCACCTGTTTTTAATTGTGATGTTAAATACAGTATTATTTGTAAAGCACCCAAATGTTACGGTTGAGAGCATGACAGATAAGCAAGTATGCGAGACAAACTAATACTTTTTTATTTAGTGCAAGGTTTCAATGGTACGAAATTAATAAGACCTGGCACCACACAGTAAATAAAGAAGATAAAAAGAAATGTTGACTAGCTCCATGAAGACGAGATCCTGTATGTGACCAGATCATTACAGCTATACTTTAATACTTATGCACAAGAGGGATAAAATTAAGTGACAGTGAAAGCCTAACTTCTGACATCCCTCTTCTTTTTTTAAACACTGACTGTATAAGCCTCACCTTCTTTCAAAACAGATAAAATACGAGTGTATAAGTATATGTATATTTTAAAATTGCAACACAGTAGCAGAGAACTATTTCTGAAATTTTAAACTGAAATTTGGGAAAAAACCAAAAGAGAAAGCAAACCTAAAACAATCTCAGAGAGAAGGGAGAAATTTGGATTAATTTGCTGGGACTCAGGATGCCAGAAACTCAGTAATCAAGGACGTTCCTTGGTATTCACTCTTTGAATTGCAGAAAGTCAACACAAAGAGTCTTATGACTCTCATGGCACTTCTGTCCTTTTGTATGATAGCTACACTATCTAACCATTTTATATTAATAGTCTGGACTTTATTCTCTGGATAGAGTGGCTTTTTTTCCTAGAGACTATGGTTAATTAATTGGTTTTGTTCTGGTTGCTGGAAAGTTTCTAATTAGCTGTTCCAGAGATCTTTTTTTGTGTCTTTCTTCCCTTAGGCAATTCTGAAACATCTCTACAGAGGCCTGTATGCTTGTCGAGTGGCAGAGGGTCACTGCTTTGAGGGATCTTCCCAATAAGCTGATCTATCCACAGCATCGCTAACAATTTACCTTTACCTTAGCATGTTTTCTTCATTCATTACTTGTTCAGGAGGGGCACCAAAAGAGTCTTTATACACACACACACACATATATATGCACACACATATATACATATATTTGTTTCATTATAATATAATGAAATTGCTGACATTGAATAAAACTGAATTCTGGCTATACTGGGGCTTCCTTTTGTAGTATATGCTAAAGCAAGGGCAAGCCTATGAAATTATATTTCTGATAGCTGTCACACCCAAGAAAGGGGGACCGCGTGGATGTGATTACAATTACTGGCTGCTAACATCCAAAGTTTCTAAACTACTGACCCATCTGCCTGGGCAAACATCTGCTTGGGCAAAAGGGTTTGCTGCAAAGGTGCCTGGGTGGGAAAGTCAGCCTGTCCTGGAGTTATGTAGCTGAAACAGACAGCATTTTTAGAAAAGCAAGCTGAATGTTGACATCATCAACAGCAAAATGCAATGACACATTTTCTAAATAATCTTCAAAGAAAGACAAATTTGTGGGTTTCTCTCTTTATTCTAATCTGCCACCCAACTGTTGAAACCTGTCAGAACAAGAATGGCACATATATCCCCATAAATATGGCTGAGTTGTGCAAAAACAACAGTAATCCCTATAATACACAATCTATCACTGCACTTCTTATCTCCTGTTGTATAATCCCCTGTACACATTAACGTTTTAGTAATATTACATGTAGAAGAAAAACCCTGAGTATCGTGAATACCCCTTTAGCAGAATTCATCCTATATAATACAACTGTTTCAGTGATATGCACTGCAGTACTATGTCTCTCACTCTTCCACCCATGGCTCCCCTTCCTCTGGGGTAGATGCCCCAAGAACAAAGCATTCTTTTCTGCTGTGCAGTGCCCTAGGAACTCTCTCTCTTCTTCTACAGTTACAAATCCTTTCCTTCAAGCCTCAGGAAGGGAAACGTAGCATTTTGAAAGCCAAACGCTGTATCAGAAATTCTACCCAGTAGTTTGACCCCTCAAATAGAAATGTTGTTAAGTACTGCCAAAAAGATTCTGGTCTTCTATAATGAAAGGATATCCACTGATTGAGGGTAAGGCTTATGCTAAAAAAAACCAGATATTACATAGTGGATCAGGCATCAGCACCACGTGCTTCTGACCTCACTACAAGTGCCCTATAGGAAAACTATTTTTGCATTTTAGGGTCACCAAATAATAGGGTATTGTCAGAGGTCCCTATGCCTTGAAGTGGAAAGTGCTTTTTCATACAGCAATTTCATGTTGATATTTAACTTTATTTTTTGACATGCACAGTAATGAGTCCACAGATCAATTATCCTTTAGATTATGATGTTAAGCATATTCATATTTATAATACTTTTCTAGTCAGACAGCTAGCTTGCTTTGAGCTGAACTCTGAAGACTTTGAACCTGCCTGACTTGAAAGAGAAAATAAAAAGACCATTTCATTACCACATATATATGCTTGTATAATGTTTGAAGTCAAGACTGGAGCTTTTCAGGGTAGTAAAAAACTGCAGGGATAAATAGGCAAAATTAAAGTCCTATTAAGGGAATAATAACAGAAGCCTTACCGTCCAGGTGACTTGAACAGTTGTGGGTGTCAGCACAACAGGATTATGCAGTCGTACAATGACGTCTCCCAGTTCTTTCTGGACTTGCCTGTGATCCACACCTTGTGCTGGTGGGCTGATATCTGCCAGGCCAGGCATATACATGAAAGCATTATTTTAATGAGTAGAGTTATATATGGCATCAATAAGAATGACAGAACAGCTTAACGACCTGATCTAAACACCCGTTATAGTCCTGTTTTAAAAACAATACAGTACTAAGCTTTAAATATGAACTCCAAAGCATATCAAGTAATGCAAACAAACCATTCACTTTTAGCTGCTTAAGAAATAATGAAATATAAAGATGCTTAAATGAGTATTCAGACTCAATAGCAAAGTTTTCTCAGATCTGGTAAGTGATGAGAGAGATGCAATATTCACTAGTTCCAAAATACTCAGATGATAATAATAATAATGTTGCCCAGATGTCTGGAACCAAATTGGTTAGTATAATTGAAGAAAATGAACAGGTTCTTTTTTATTTTCTTAGAGCATACATGACATTAAGTCATTATGTTTCCAAACTTCCACTAAGCTTCCCCTCCCCACATGCCATGCACACAAGAAAAAAAACACTAAAAATAGCGTTTTCTTCGGCAAAGTAAATTTTCCCTTTACAGCTATAGATAATGAAATCTAGTGCAAATATGAAAAAAATAATTAATTTATGAAGCCAAACTGATGCTGGTCTAATAAACAGCCAACAAAAACTCTCTACCACAAAAATTTTCTCTTCAAGATTATGTCAAAGACACCTTCAAAGTGTGTGGGGAAATTATTTCTTTTAGTCAAAATCTGAAGGAATTTGATCACTTTGTATACATCAATGGAAAACTGTGACTCCATTTCCAGCACCACAGGTGGCCCTAGTACCTAGTCCTTAGGGACCACATTTGGGTTATGCTATTGTGTTACACTGAATGAAGCTCTATTAATTTTGCTAAACAGGAACTGCAAATACAAAATATGTGTCAGAAAATGGAGAAGGAGATGTGCAATGTGTCTTTTTAGTGATAGTTTCTGGAAATCATAATTTTCTGTAGCATTGCGCCAAAAGGAGAATGTTGAGTTACAGCTATCACCCAGCTAATATATCACCATAGCACGCCCCTTCCCTGCAATTTAGACAGAAATGAAGGCACTTTCTAGGAGACAGTGAAGTCTGGATCCCTTCAGTGGATCCTTCAAGGATCTTAAAACACTGTTCTTGATCAACAATTACAGATGCCCTTACTATGTCAATCGCTTATGTGGATTGCATAACGCCTGTTAGAAATACACACAGTGATCATTTCTGCTGGAATTTGCTTGTAATTTTTCCAGCGAAAAATTGGATTTTGGAACACAAGCACAGATTATATTCAGGAAGGCCCACTACGTTATGGCTGTGCCTGCCTAGGCACCTGTGAATTCTGCTTGATTTTCCCGTAGGATTCATTAGCCAAAGACACTTTTGTTCTTATTGGATCAACATCGTGTCCTTGTGAAGAGAATACATACATAAAAGGTTTTTTCCCCCCTCTGATGGCCTTAGATACGGGAGTTCACAACATGTGATTTCTTTTTATCTATCTTCTAAATATTATTAAGAAGACATAAAAGTGCCTTTAAAACTGAAACATTTAAATATAACAACTGAGTTTGAATCACGTGCCTCCAGATTTTGAAAGTAGTTTTTGATCATCAACATTACAGCTTCACAATTCTCGATTGTTATAGATTCTGAGCCACCAATAAATAATATTGCCACAGGCTTCTACTGATATTCAAATGAAAATGGTTTCATGGACCTCCACAGGGAATATAATCCAAATATGGATGTCACTGAAGGAGCTTGTCTCGCAAATTATGCCTATTCAAAGTGACCACGAAACAGACAGATAGAATAAAATAAATCTGTAAGACAGCAACTCAGGCTGGTTTACAGGATGATAATTTATGCTGCTATCCACAAAAGGCTATGATCCTTGGTACAAAATACCTACAGCTACTCAGGACTACATTTTAGGTCAAGTTACCCTGTGGTATACAACCAACAAAGTAGCTATATTCCCTCAGGAGAAAAGACATTTCTACATAGTGTATTTGTATGAACAGCATTTCATCATTTTAATGGGACATATGTCCAGAAGTAAGTGAGTAACATGGGCTAGAAACAATAAGAAACGAGTATCAAGATGTACATGGGGAATTCTGTTTTCTAGTATGTACACTTGGAAACATATACATATGTGATGCTCACAGTCTTGTAATGTCATTTTCACATTACTAGGAGACTCCTGGTGGAAAAGCAGTTGATCTACATAGAAGGACATTGTCAAATACTGGAATAATAAAATCATGACTCAAGCAAAACTGTCTCAAGACACTATATTCTGATCATAGTTAAGAGGTCTCTAAAATTAAATTATTTATATATTTTCTCTAACCTCTCTTTTAACAGCTTCCAGTGAACTTATTATTAGTTGCTAGTAATTCAAATTCCAGAGGTAGGATTATTATTAAAGAAACTATATAGTTTCTTTAAAGTCTTTAAAGTGTTTTTTTAATGTATGGTTTGGTCTGTTAATAATCCAAACAAGAAATCAAATCTTTTTTTAGAGTAATTACTGATTTCTCTGTCCTTATTTGATTTAAGTCATAGAAGGTAAACCTTTTGAAAGTGCCTGATTGTCTACTTGTAGTCCACTGGTGAAAATATACATAAAATCCTATTACTTGTATTTGCTATGCTTAATACCAGGAAATTAAACACTCAGCTATTAAAGCTACCACAGACACCTGTTGCAAAATTATATAGCACTGTTTTAGCTGGTTTTTTCCTCCTCCGTGGCCACTGTGAATAGGCTTTCTACTGTGTGTCAGCTTCTTCTGTGAGCCTGAATTGAATTCAGGCATAATTAGAAATCACATCAAAACATTATGTTAATTTTCAATTGATTTTATGATTTAATTCTATTAAACTGCAGGCTTGCAAAGAAGCTATAAATCCTGTACATGTCTCAGTGTGCTTGACTGCTAAACAGCTTCTGGAAATGGAAGCCGCAACACATGCTGTAGCTAATTAAAAGACATGTTTTTACTGAAATCAAATTGCTTGTCAGTATGTCAGATAAAAAGTCTATACTTGACACTCAAATGCCAAACAAAGTTGTTTTTTCAACTGGGTGATAAGTTATGCAGACTAAAAGGCTGGTGCAATGAAAAGCATGAGTCACCCTAAAATAGTGGGGGAGTAAGAAAGAGAAGAAAACTTGTGATAGTCTGTGGATAGTCAAGCTATGCCCTGCCCAAGTCACTCCTTCAGCTTTTCGGAAAGCAGCTCTGTTTCTCCTTTTACAGCAGTGATTACCATTTTGAGGGGATAATTATCAAGGACAGATTTATTCAGGAATAGACTAGCATGAGACAGGTTGGATGTGATGGTTATGTGATGAAGAAATACCACCCTACTCTTGCTTCTCTCTTTCCATCTAGGATCAGCAAAGGCCCCAAACCACTTACGCACGTGGGAGGCTGACACAGGATGCACTCTCCACACACACTTTTATAACTGCCGTAAACAAAGACAGGGGATCTCATTCTAAATTAACTGTGAGAGGAGCTATTACTTTGGACTTGAAAAAATTACGATTCCAAAAAATTATTAACTCCTGTATTCCAACCTGTTTAACACAGAACTATACTCTTTAATGAAGTATTAAAGCAATGTGTTCTCAAAGCCAAAAAAAAACATGCTGTGAAGAGAAGTTTGTTTGTGGCAGTTATATGCGGTTAGAAATTGATGTAATGTGAACAGAATTCAATAGTCAATTCAATAGGAATGAAGGATCACAGCTATCAATTGTATCACCACCCTATAAATGAGGGATTTCACTTCAGCCTTCCCTCTTGGATTATGCAATGGGTTAACATAAAGAATTCAGAACTCTAGGTATATAAATGGAAGACCCATACTTTTCTCAGAAGAACTTCAAAATATTCTTAGCATGCAGATGCCTTAATTTACATGAAATCTCTGCCTAAATGTTGGACCAGATTAATCAATACACTACAGATATTTTGTGCAATTCTTTTGATTAATGCTAAACATGGTGTCTGTCATAAGCACTAGTTATAGTATATCCCTATTATAATAATGGAGAAGTAGTAAGGACACGGAGAGAAGATACTGAGGAGAGCATGGTATTCAGAGCACTTTTCAGAAAAGCTTGGGTAACTCACATTACTTTCAACAGAAACCAGGCATCAAGGAGCACACCTAGCCCAAGTGAACTGCAAAACAAAAGGTCTACAATGCACCAGGGATTAAAGAGCCAACCTATCTCTCCTCTTAAGCCCCAGACTGATAGAGTGAACATGGAACTATTTTTTATCTTCATACGTTAAGCTCGATTCACGATTCCTTCAGCCAGAGTGCTAAAGCCAAATGGCCAGACTGACCTATTGGTCAACTCTCAGTTCCTTCTTTCTATTTTAGCTCAAGCACGGAAGCCTTAATAATTACTATTACCTTGTGTTCGGACAGGATCTGACATAGGGCTGGGATCACTCAGACCTTGTGAATTGATAGCTCTCACCATAAACAGGTAGATTGTATTGGGGCGCAGTACTCTCACAGTGTAGAGAGTGGTCTTCACATGGTTAGCCACTGTTTGCCAACTATTGCTCACGGATTGACTGCAATGAGAAGAGGATCGAGGATTATAGACCAATGCAAGTGAAAAATAAAGAAGTGAAAGGACCTACTTTTGTAACCCAGTGTCAAGTCTTAAGTACAGGAAAATGTAGTAAAAGCAGGGTAAAAATAAAAAAAATTGGTTTCAGTTAATTCCTCAAGACAGGATAAAAAAAACCCACAGCTGTCAAAAGTATTTCTCCTTTCAACAGAAACAAAAGCTTTTGCTTTCTCTCTAAAATAAATACCTGCAAAAGGAAAGTGTGGAAAGCTGTAAAGTAAATTTGAATGATAAATAGGCCTCTCTTGAACATAAATCTTAGGAAAGAAAATCCTGTTAAAAGAATAATTTTCTATAATGCTAGGTAAATTATGTCAATAAATTGTCATTGGAAGAACTCTCCTTGAACTAAATTCATACTCAAAGTTACAAAAAAAAATAAAGGTCTGAAAACATGCTTATAACTTAAGGGAAGTATATGAATATTTTTTTCTGTCCCTACATTTTCCATTGGACATTATTATAATTAGATTACAATCCACTGTATGAAGTGATTACAAGTGTGATTGTCAAAACAGCTTTTAATGAAAATGCCTGGCTTTTGTTAAAGTTATTGATGGGACACCATTAAAGCTTATCTAGGGTGATATATCACAAAACTTTAAAGAGAAAATTTGATTTTCTTGTGCTTTGTTGTATAGCATTGATTAAAAGATTCTTTAAATATATCAAAAGGAAAAAGAAAATGGAAAGCTACGAGTTTCGTGTTGTTTCAATCGTTTCATTTATGTAATGCATAAAGGATAGTACAAGTTCCAGTCCAGTATGCACACAGTAATGTTCTTTGCATATTAACATAGCAGAATGAAGCATTTTCACTATAACTTCTTAAATTTGCAGGCATATGATTTTGACAAATTCTTGCATGAATTTTAATTAAAAGATGAACTAAATTATTTGTCATTTTTTGCACATCTTGATTAAGAAAAACATTTAAAGACATGCACATTTTTAAGCAGAAGTGTATATTACAAATACACGAGCGAGGTATGGCCCATGCTTAAACAAACTTGCTGAACTGGGGACCAGGAATTCTTTCCTACCACTCTTAAGTGGTGCTGTGTGGAAGGGAGCAGCTGGATCCTCTTCAACCTCAGGCTGCAGGATGAAATCCTAAATTATCAACACTAGCCTTTTCAGTTAAAATTTTTAATCTGTCTAAAACAAACAGTAAAAAAATAGAAATTTTTTTAAAGAGTCAAAGTGCTTTGACTCTTTAATAGGTGCTGCTTTAACAAGAACAGGAATTAAAGTGTGCAGAGAGGCCCCAGGATTATCCACTTATTTTCAGATTATTTTTACTGATAGTCAGGATAACACTGGCCCAAATGATTTGACCTGCAGCATTCCCACAGGAGACTCCCTCTGATCATCAATGCTAAGGGAAAAGTAACAAATAATGACTGCATTGTCCTGTTATAGTCCTGTTGACCTGAAGAAATAGTTAGATGCTCCTCTAATTAATCATTTAGAAAGAAGTGATAAATAGAAAAAAAATCAATTTAAAAAATAAGAAGCATTGCCTGCCATTGGAGTTGAGTCTTTTAATGAACTTCTAATGATACGTGTAGGCTCCAAAAGAACACCACAACACCGGGAGAACAGCTGGTACCAGGGTTTAAGCAAAATTAGAAAGGAAGATTAAAAGTAGAATAATTCACATACCTAAAAGCCTCAATGATATATGCACTGGCTGGTAGGCTTCCAGGGGTCCCTGGTTGCCAGGACAGAGTGACACTGTTCTTAGTAACATCAGTGACCTGAGGTTTAGATGGTGGCCCAGGGAGGTCATTTATATCATAATTTTTACTGACTGTTGCTCCACCAGATTCTGTAAGGGGCAAATACAAAACAATTACTCTTTATCCTTGATTGTGTAATTTTGCTCAAAATAGAAGATTAAAAGGAAAAACACGACAAACATCTGCAAAATCAGCAGAACCAATGTTCTTAATCTGTAAAAAACGAAATCAACAATTGCATTACCACGTATGTATTTGGATGAAGAGCTATCATTCTTTAGGTGCACACTGAAAGAAAAACCCCACAAAACTCAAAAGGTTGTATATAAATACATTAAAAAAAAAGAAAAGAAAAAATAACCAAAAAGATCAGCTTTGCTGAAAATTACATAAAATATCAAAACCTCAGCTACTAGAAGGCTGAGAAGGTTCCTATATCCAGATCAACTCCAGTAGTCACAGAGAGCACACTGGACTTTGATAAGACTCTGTGTAGGCATAATAGTTTTCTCGCCCAAGCCAATTACTGGATGAACGCACAGTTTATTAATACTCATGTTTAGAAGAGTTATGGCATACCACTGTCACTGGAGACAAATACAAGCTGTTGTAATGTCAATGGCCATTTAAAGATAATAGCAATGAAATGAAAGGCCTGTGAAGAAACCCAGTCTTCACACCTAAAACTTCTCCATCTCAATCCCAGAATTTCTAGAATGGATGATCTGACTGCTCTGATGTAGTCTACACTTCCATTTTGCGCCAACTGAAAAACAGCCCCTGGACATCGCTTACCTGTCACCTCCAGCACAGCACTCCAAGATGTCTCCCCACTGGAACTTGTAGCAACACAAGTGTAAGTCCCAGTATCGGACAGCTAGACATGAAAAAACAGTTAAAGGCTGTTTTAACAATCTTTTAGAGTCAGCTGACAGAGTTTACTCCAATTTTCTTTTTTCTAAATGTTTCTTGGTAAGAAGGACTTAGCCTACAGTTTACACCAGACTACAGGGCACCAGACAGACATTTTCAAACAATCGTTTAATGGTGGCTTACTTTTAAAGAACTATAATAAGATTACTTGCTTCTAGTACTTTTCTAATTCTAATTTTTATATTGTTAGTGGTACCAGTACAGCACGTAAGTGCTCCAGAATGGATGTTTTAATGTCAATCTTTGTATTGGTTACAACAAATACAGGTGAAATCAGGTAACAATATAACAACAATTAACTTCTTAGAGGATAAAAACTCTATGATGACCAAGAGATGCAGTTTCCAGTGCCAGGAAAGCTGTTAGATCATCTTATACTCTTATGATAGATGAAGTAATTTCTGTACCGGCCACCACACATACAAATACTGTTGCTGAGACTTAACAGTGGTTGTCTCTACACAGACAGTCCTCCAAGCCATTTTCAAATGCCAAAGGTAAATCAGATCCTACACCACACTTACCTTTCTTCTGTTTCACATGGGATTTTATTTCAGGCTTTGTAAGGTACTTTGGTAGCAAAAAAAACCCCATTTGTATAAAACTGTTGTGATTCCCTTCATATATAGTTCACATATTTCAAATTTATTTGGGGGAACTGTTTTGAATTATATTGTCAATATTAATGTCATTGCTGTATAAATTGTTCTACTGGAAAATTTGCTAAGGTATTTGCTATTCCTTACTTAAATGTAAAGCAAAGATTTCTGAGACAGGAAATAGTGAAGACTACAACGATGGGTGGAAAATGGTAACTCTACAAAGCACACAATATACAGAGGAGCCTCCTACCATCATGTATAAAGTATGATAATCTAGAGATGGAAGCAGAAGAGGGAGAGTGCTGACTCTAGTGGTAAAAGAGAAGAATTATATTCATCACCAGATGACTTGACGGAAATAGGACTGCATCCAAGAAGCTTTATTGGACTTCAAGCAATTGTAATGGGTGTTCTGCTAAATGCAGATTGGCACTATAGCAAAAGTGCTTACTCTTCACTCTTCAAGAAGAATGTCAAGACAAGTAAGTGAGATGCTCTTTAGATTACTTGTTGATATAAAATTTAACTGATTTTTTACTTTTTCATGTCTGAATTTTGTTGGTATTTTCTTCAGATACACTGGGACTGCAGTGTACCATTCTTAGGGCAGGAAGCAACAAATTAATGCCAGTTCAATAGTCTGAATGAGCATGACATGCATTTTAGGAGGTGCTTTTGCCATGAAATACAAGCAATAATTAAGCCCCTCTGACAATGCCTCAGAGACTCAAAATATAGAGATACTGCTAATGAAATGAGAAAGACTCTTGAAAAGAGACAGATTTTCCAGAGGAGAGCACCTTACTGCATTCTGAAGTAGTGCTTTATTTTTCTTCTTCCGAGCTCTTATTAAATATATAATTCTTCATTATGTGATAATGGAGAATATTTCTCAAGGCTATGGTTTTCAACTTCATTTGTGTACTACCATTACAGACAGTGTATGGCATACACACTGAGCATACAACAGAGCAACTTGCAGAAGGCAAACTCAACATATAAAGCAAGCTGGAGATATGCTGCTTCTTGCAAGTTACGGTGAATTATCTAACTCCTAGACTGTGGATGGATTAGATACAGACATAGTGTACTGATAATTCATTACTTCATAATTCATTCATTATTATTTATACTTTTTTTGTTGTTTAGAAAAACCAACAGGGGAGGTGGATGGAAAATCTTTGCTATTCAGTAAAATAAACAGTTTTCTTCCTTAGTTAATGCAGGTGTCTAACTCTGGTGTGGTACATTTCTACAGAGCAGAAGGAAGTTTTCCATCAGTGTGGACCTGTTGAAAAGGGTACTGAGTGATGTATCTGAGGTTTTAGTTGTCTTCCTCAGAGCAACTGGGAAGATTTGCTCATCAGAAAAATCTCTAGGTCCATGTTTATGATTGTGGCCCATGGGTTACTGTGACTGCTGCAGAGTCCTGAATAATTTGATTTACACACGGAAAGAGAGTTACATAGCAGAAGAGGATGGTCTCAAAGGTTTAAATAGTAGTGGCTCATCTTTACCCATATCTTGAAATCTTTTATAATTGCCATAGTGATTATTATTTGTGAGGGGCGGAGAAGGCTGAGGACTGTGGCTGATAAATATTAATTCATTTTGAACTTGGGTATGTAAGTGTACTTGGACATATAGCGTGGACATTTTTTGCTTAGGAAGTGTTGATAGTCCTTGCTCAGGTAGACCTTGGAGAAAAGTTAAACATGCCAGATTTAAATCCATATTTAATTCCGAAAAACTGCTAGGTACAGGAGAAATCTGGTTTTTATGGTTGTGTGTGTTTTTTGTTCTTAAGTCCGAGTCAAACAGTGCACATTACTGCAATCGAGGGGTTTATAAAAAATGTCTTTCTGAGCCTTTAAGGAAAATTAGTTACTACTGAATGAGCCACTTAAGGATCAATAAAAGCTTCATGCCTTTCAAAACCACACTCGCTACTAATACTGTTTTCTTCTCCCCTTGCAAGCAATTTTTTTTCCTTTCGTTTACAGACCTTGTGCCTCTAACAGCGAGATTAATGCACTGGCACGATTCAGAACCAATTTCATTGTTTGCATAGCTGCATGCAGACAGGTATCCCAGGAGCTTCTGCCTCATGGACACTCCACAGAAGCCCATCATCAATGCCTGAAAGTTTGTTTGAAATCAGTAAGCTTCCACCTTTAATTGCTGCTTTCTAACACTACTGGGGAATCTTGACTATTCAAGCGCACTCTTTAATCCAGCTCTACAGGAAAAATGCATTAACCTTCATGGCCTAAACCTGCCTTCAGCCCAGGGAGGAAGGATAAATTGTTTACTTGAGGAAAGCTAGCATAAATTTTTTAATAAATTCCATTTTGTTCCAAGGAAGTTAACAATTCATCTATGATCACTGATGAGATGGTATCAGAAAGCAAAACTGCACTTTATGTCTTTGTCCTCAGTAGCTATGTTTATTGCCTTTTTTGGATGGCAAAGCTAAGTATAGAAATTACTACCGTTAAATGGTTTCTGAAATTGTCTTTAAGTTCTTGACAAATAATTACATTTACCTTATTATTTTTCCATATACATGCTTGTCCACATACACACAAGCAACTAGACATTTTTATCTTTGAGCAGGGAAAAAATTAAAAGCCCAAATAAAGATTAGTGATGCAATGTTGATCAACAAAATCTGACATTATACTATTTGGAATATTATAAGATTTCTTTGTAATTTTAAGAAATCATATTATCTCATGTGTCAACGTGTAAATATTACGATAGGCATTTTGTTTTGAATAGAAATCCCTCTGCACATGACTGCCTGTATGTTACAGTACTAGTTGTCTTCTCCCATCCGCAGACTTATGGAACATCTCCAGCAAGCATAACATTGGAATAAATCAGCCAGCTCAAGACTGCCAAGACTCGTTGATGGAGAAAGTTCACGGCCAAACCCTGATGAACTCCAGAATCGCTTGCTAGCACAATAGCTCCTTGGAAAATTATGATCAGGTGTTAAAACTTACAGCAGTTCACTTTCGGCATAGACAAGAGGCCAACAGCTTCATGGTAAGACTGACTGAAAAGATGATGAAGGCCTGTCCTTTTATATGTCTATCCATCCCCAACTCAGGTGTTTTATAGCAATATATGTAAGATTTTAAATATCATTTCCATTCTTGGGCAATTCTAATAGAAATATCTGAATCTAGTTTGGCTCTT
>NW_010534105.1:58635-119757 GCF_000687285.1 Phaethon lepturus | reverse complement strand
ACACAACGTCAAAGAATTAAATAGGATGTGGACTTGGTGAGAATTTCACAGTAAATGAGGCAATTAAGTTAATTTTGAAGACAACAGACAGCAAGACAGCAGAGCGGCCTGATACACACACCAACAGCCCAAGAGTAGCCATGTACCACTTGCAGCACTTGTTTTGCTATCGCTACTCACCCGCAGAGTTTTAATCTGAAGCGTCCCCTGATCCTGTATAGATGTTCGAGGGTCTCTGCCCAGGAAGGTGAATCCTTCTTTTAACCAGCTGATGACAGGAGGGGGGTCCCCTGTTGCCTTGCACTTCAGCAAAGCTGTCCCATCCACTGCCAGTGTCTGATTGACCGGCCCCTGGAGGATGATGGGTGGAGGCCTATCTGTCAAGACTAAACAGTGACACACACATTGGCATCCACCCCTTTAATGATCCTCTGCTGCAGTTAGCCCTTTCCTTGACACAGTACCAATTTTAACAGACTGGCTTAAGTTAGCCTCTAAAAGGCTAAAAAAAATTATTTCTGGAATACCCACTGATACATGTTAACAATTAACTGGTATATTTGAAAAGTGTTTTTGTAAGAATTTTATCTCACCACTGTGAGATGACACCTAGACATATAAACTTTTGTTGGCAAAGATCATCAGACTCATTTGATTAAGACAGGATGAAAATTAAGACCTTGATCCAGAAAAGAATTGAGTTATATCTCTTATGACAATTTAGGAAAGCTCTTAAAACAGATGTTTAATGTGACATCAAAATGTGATGAATTGCTTACCTGGTTTAGGACCTAAAAGAGAAAAGCTGTTGAAGTTCAAAGTGAAACACCATAGCCATTCTAGCATGGGTACCAACCACATCCCCCATTAATGCTCAACTTGCAAGTTTTCATCAGCAAAAATACCTAACAATAATACAAAACATTTTCATAATCTGAGTGATCTAAATGACTGTACCACTCTGTCCAGCAGAGAAAAATTCAAACTCAGTCAAGCCACTTAACAGCTTACTTATCAAATCATTTAATCACCTGTTAAAGCCATGAACTTGCTTTTTCCTCCCCTTAATAATTTACATTTGTATGTGTGAAATAATGCTTAAAGGACTCTGTAACTAGTGAGCAAGGGCATGGCTGGGTATAAACCTCATTCCATGACCAGTGGGATATCTTGAAGTTGAGGTAGAATGCTTGTGTTCACTTTTCTTGAAAGACCTACTTTTCATAAATAATTCTGCTGTTTACCTATTCTCCGAGTCCTCTGTTAAGCAGCAAAAGATGAGTCTCTGTTTCTGAAGACTGTGTTTATACAACGTGAATGTGAATTTCTCGAATATAAACAAGGCTATGACTCCTGCATGAAATCAGTCTAACAGGACCAAGAATTTATTTTTATTTACCTGCCACACTGCTGCTGTTTTAAATCTTTGAACAGCTGAACAATTATAGGATTCTTATTAAATGTTCTAACAGGCAGAATTAGCTCTTAAACCAGTGTAAGACAGCCTGCCTCCACTGATGTCAATTGAGTTTGAATCGTTTATTTTAGCTGAGAATCTGGTTCATTATAGTCCATACACAACACCTGACTAACGATGAAGTGAAAATAAATTATTGTGAAGGAATATGGTTTCTGTTGTATTTGAGCTGTTTTAGATGCAAACCTCTGGAAGCTTCAACAGATCGCAAGCACTTTCATTACATTATTTAATAAATAAAAAATATTAGGGAGATGTTAGTGGTACATTTTCTACTTAAAATAATCGTTTCTGAAATTGTAATGTTGCAAAAATACTACCTATGTTCTTCTGTTAGCAAGATACACAAAGGATAGAATCATCAGTATTAGTAGCACCTTGGGGTGTGAGTCACAATTATTGAAATTGAAACTGAAAATAGAAAGTCAATACACATTCTTTACTAACACCAGAACGTGAAAGCTGATTTGGAAATTCCGAAATATCACCCACTGAATGCAGAGATAGGACAGGAAACTCTATATTACAAGAAAAGAGAAAATGTAATGCATTTTCACCTTGGTATGAAATTTTATCTCATTAAGGTTCCTTATGACTACACAGTTCAGCCATTTGGTGAAATAAAAATTGATCTCAGCTTGCACGTACTATCAACATACCTGCAGCACGAGTATATTCAAATGAAAACTTAGCTGTGTATGTTTTCATTTATATTTAATGTAAAACAGCAAATCCCAGTTTTCTAGGTAGCTAAAAATTAAGGAAAAGTAATTACTTAAATTGCTAACTATTCCATTGCAGTTATTTGCTGCATCTAATTGCCTTTCCTATGTGTAGCAATGTAGGTATTTTTAAAACCTACTGCAGTACAGATATTGTTCTTTGGCATGTAATTAGTTTTTTTACAGCCCAAATGAGGAGCTCATAATCCTTTAAATAGCTCTGATCAATAGTGTAATTGAAAGTCTCCTGGCCAGAAGGAATCTTCATTTTCAAGGGTGTTATGGGTGAAAGACCACTACAGGTTTCCATGACACTAAGGCTAAAGGTTAAATGAACACTTAGGGTTTCCACTGATCTGTGAACGACTGTATTGTCTTCACAACTATGACTTGTAAATCTTCTCTAAAACGTGTATAAGTGCCTAGTATTCCTACTACACAGGTCTCGGAAAAGGATTCAAAACTCAGAGGTTTAAAAACATATATCATAAGCATTATGAAGAACAGAGAGATAATGAAAAATATTCACAAAAAGGTTGGGGGATTTGTTAGTTTCTCTTACAACGTTTTAATTTTTTATTTAAATTTTACATTGTTTTCTCCTAGCAGGAAACTTTTATATCCATTCTACAGAAACATTTTGTGTGGCTAAAATATATTTGCATAGTAGAAGAGAAATTTATTTCAAAATTGATTTAGTTTTAAAAAATGGGCTTGAAACTATTTGTCAGCAACCATATATTCACATATTCTGGTAACTGAAAAACTACCAGATTCCTTTTGTGAAAAAGTGCAGCTTAAATTTTGAGCAGAGTATCAGAAAAGAACATATTTATTTGTTAATGAACAGTTTATTCACTACAAATGCAATTTGGATCAACCAAAACCATGCTTAAATTTGGGTGGAATTTGATCAAATTACAACAGGAAATTGAAATAAGAGGATAACAAAATGAAGTCTTTAGTTTGGCACTTCCAAAATCAACATTTCGAAAGTTTTCCTGGTGAATTAATGGGGTAAATCAGACCCAAGTCACGAAATTCTCATGATGAACACTAGCATGATAGGGCAGGGTGCTCTCCTGAGAGGTGGAAAAGCAGAAACCAACCCTTCCTCTGTCTTTTTTGCAGAAGAGCTTCAGAGGAGGCTGTGAAGTTGTTCTGAACCTCTCCTATTTGAAGCTGTCATGCTTCCTATAAAACATGTAGCATATATTTTATCACGGACAGGAATCATGGCATCCAGATTTGCAGATGAGTAAACTGTGAGTGATATTAAATTCTTCCGGGAGGATTTGAGAGAAACATATCCCAGAATATTCAATAGAACTATAGTCAAAAAATCGCAAAGGGGCTTGGGAAAAATGCCTTAAGTGTCTATTCCAAATCAGGGGAGAGGGAGCTGTTGAGGTATGCTGCCAACTCCTTTTATCTTTTTCTTTTTTTTTTTTTTTGACATCTGTTATGAATTCTCCTTATAGGTCCAGCTTTTTGCTTTCATTCAAAAGCCCAGAAATGTGATCTTTTTAATTAACTGAATACCCCAAAACATTTCATTCATATGTTGCCATCCCCTGGGGGAGGTTAAGCTTACTCCTCCATTCCAATATTCATCCTAAACCGCAACTTCTGGGTAAACTAGCATTGGTAGGCTGATTCTACAGTTGAACATGCAGTGGTCAAAATTTTTATTAATAAATATAAATAATGACTAGACTAGGAGAAATTGAGATCTTCTCCAAAATACTCTGTGCATGATGGATAGATTTATGGAATAAATTACTAATTGTAAACTAATTTTTTTATCTTGAGCATAGACATAGTTAGCTGGAAGCGTTTGGTTTATTCGCATGATCTGTCATTTTAAGACTGTAAGCTGCATATTCACTTCCTGAGTTTGAAAGGATTGCTAAGATTGTCTCAATTTTTAAAATGATTTTTCTTTTCCAGATGAGTGTTCAGACAGTGGATTATGTGATAGCCTTTCAAGAAAATAAAAGATTTGAATTTCAAATACACTGAAGGCACTTAGCACAGTCCATAATCAGCAAAATTATCACTCAACTCAGCACATTTCATCACAGCTAGTAATCTCTTCTCATGTGAACACTTGAGTTAAAAATATTTCCAGTAAAGACTTGTAAGTGCAAAAATGTAACAACTGAAATAGTTCTATATATGGTATAATTAAGCACTTGTTTTTCTGCACGACATATGTTTTCATTCTGTATTGGAACTTCAATTGGATCTAAATTACTCTGGATCAAACAAAAATGTGTTCAAAATGAAAAAGATGGCTTGCCACTATTATTAAATCATTAACCAAACAGAAAAATTTTGGGCTATGAAGTAAAACTGAAATCACCAGCCAAAAGCTAGAACACTAATGCTTAAGCATATAGCTAGCACGCACAGTGTTTATCTTTTATTATACTTTAAAACCATTAAATTAGATTTCCCTACTGATAAAAATCATTAGCTTCCATAACTTCTGCTCAGCATCAACTGAAACAGATTATTTAGACATTTATAGTTAACTTCCTAACCGAAAGCAATTAAAAAATATCTGTGATCTAATGGTACATTTATTTATATAAACTCAGTTCCACAATATTGTTCTGGCATTTTGCTCCTGACCTCACCTGCCCTTTGACTCAAGGATGAAATGGTATTTCTATAAAGCAACCTTGTATTATTTCATAATGATCATGCTGACAGTGGGTTCTGGAAAGCGTTTGAAGAACGCAGGCCTTGCATTCCTTGAGCAGCAGAGCCACTAGCTAACGCTTTCTCCAGCAATGTGGAACGCACACCGCCTTCAATCAGAATTAATTGTAGTTGAGTTTGTATTTTAGCAGGGACACCTTTGTGAGCTTGCTGGTGACTTGTTAAATAAACTATCAAAAATTCCAAGGAGGTCATTAAGATTTTTTATTTTTCCCCCCACGTAAGATGGACCACAAGCCTTGTCTGTCAAAAGGAAAAATTTCTCATCACTAATATCCTTGAACCTGATTTGATCCTTTCAGCCCCTGTTGCAGTAAATCTGTACAGCATCAGCAGGTGCAACCATTAACGGGTCAATGTCGTTTTAGCCAATGTTTGTGTTCTATTTATTCCAATCGCAGTCATGGCACTGAATCAGGCAGTGCTATGGACAGATATTAAAAAATACTGCCTTTCCATTAATTTTAAATGACCTTTTAATCTACATTTAAATTTGAATTGAATGAAAATGCATCATTTTGTCATAGACCATGAGAGAAAGGACTTAAAGAGACTGAAGAGCAAAGGTTAGCCTTTGGTCTCCAGAAACTGCTTTGCAGAAAAGCACTGTGCTTGTAAAGATGCAAGGGTAAGGCAGAAATTCTCGCCCTTTGTCATAAAAATATAGACAGCTTTTGGAAAACAAAGAAAAGGCATCAAATTAATGCTCAAACCTCTATAACACGAGCCTGAACCTCTCTACCTGTCACTTGTGATGAATATGCTCTTGTGAAAAGCCAGATTATTCAGAATTAGACATCTTTTCAAACTTTCATGGTGCAGGCAGGTCTCTAAGGGAACAGTAAAAGTAGACCTCTGCATATAACAACAGTTTTAACAGCAAAAATTCATCAAAATCTGTCAGGAGATATTTAATGAGTCAGTTAAGATAAGGAATAATGATGCCAAGGAATGCAACAATCTCCTAGTATAAGAGGAATTCTGTTGTTTTCTTCACTAACATTGAAGGATGTAAACTGCCTTCTATACACAATGGGATGAAAGAGGGGTATCAGTAGGATTCCTGACATATGAAAAGGATTCATGATTGTAGATGGAGTTGAGTAAACTTCAAGGCAGGATAACTTTCAAACCCCAAATTTTGAAATGGTAAGCATCAAGACAGATCACGTAGTGTTTTTCTTTTCCTTTTCTTAAAACCTTGCTTATGTATTTACATGTCTCTCTTCACATCTAAGAATACTGAGAAATTCTTAGAACACAGCTCTGAGGTAAGGAAATATCTTGGTGCCTTATTGCCACAGAGGCTAAAGTGCTACATGTTGTAGTAAGTTCAGCTGTGTTGATTTAATTGAGCTAACTAGTTGCCTAAGATAATCCTGAAGACTGGGACGGAGGTGGGAATTGAGCCTGATTTTTCTGCACCCCAGTTCACTGCTTTAATCACAAACCTGTTGACTCTTCACAGTATTTTTTGCAGGCCTCTCTTAGCTCTAGTGAACTGAGAAACTTGCTTTCTCACCAACCCTACTCTAAGCTGGTTTGTACCTTGTTCATATCATCAAGGAACCTCCAGAAAGAAAACAAAAGGCAAACTAGACTTTGATGCCTTTTTGATACCATCGAGAATTGCACAGAGACCCTTTTTTCATTGTGTTTTCTGCAGAAACTTGTCTGTTTAGTTGTATGAATTATGTGATCTCATATGCCTTTATTTACACTACTTTTAAAATACTTTTGACAGGAAAAAACAATAGGAATTTCTATAGCTCACCATCAGTAACCTCCAGCTGAGCCTTTGCTAAAATGCTTCCAGCAACGGTCAGTGCTTGACAAATGTAGTAGCCTGCATCAGACCGCTGAATGTTGGTAATAGTGAGGTCTCCAGTTGGTGACACTGAATACCTGCTGTTGGGTTGGAGGGGCTGGTTCGGGAACAGTAGATTCTGCAAAGACAATTCATTTCACAACAATTCAAAACACAGAAGTACCACTTTTCCCTCAGCTAGAGGGACAATGATTTTTCATTAAAAGTACTATATATAAACTAGAAGAAAAAGTAAGTGTGGTTATGACTTTATGAACATATAGAGTTAGCTTTCCCTGCCTTGGGCAACTTTCAGTTTAAATTAGAAACAGCCCTTTGACAGCACACAGTGGTGTGTTCTGGCTGGGGGTCTAGGCGGGGAGAAATTTTCCAACAATAGCACTTGAGTGATTTGTATTTGTGACACATTCATCTTCATTCTGAATTTATTCGTAATAATGTACTTAGTTGGCTGTCAAACCAGGAGGTCACAATACTACAGTAAACATTAGAAAACTAGCAGAAAGAATTGAATTCCGGCGACTTGAGGGAGCATAGCACTATTGTTTGGCTGTGAATATGTTCTGGGCAACGGAGAAAGTAAGAGCATGGCACAGAAGGAAAGCTGGGAGGAAGATACAAATAGGTCATAAAGTAGGAGAAGCTGGCAGAGCACGAGATCTTAAAGGAGAAGTAAAAGGAAATTAAAACTGAGATATACCAAAGGAGAAAAGCAGCATGGAGCCTTGAGGGTGAAGAGAAAGGGTATAAATCTGATGTGGAAATCATCAGAGAGAAAAAAAAATCATGCAGGATAAGACATCAGTTAGCACAAAACAGGGAGATTAGCTTTTGCCTTTAGGCTGGATTGGTGAAAAGAAAGATGTTAATAAGAGTAACTGGAATGGATACAGCAGTCACTGCATATGGTGACTGAATGAATCAATAGTACAGAAAAGGACGGAAAAGCTTTTAGTGGCTGTGTTTTCAAGGAAAAACTCATACCACCCGGCACAGCTCCTTATGTGAATAAAAAAGAACAGGAAAAGGGAGGCAATGTGAACAGAAAGGTCATCAGCATTGTCCAATGAGACAGAAAGAGGAATAGATTAAACAATAATTAAACAACAGTAATTCCAGTCTGGCTTTTATGTCAACTCAACAAGCCTCTCTGAAGAATACAATTGTTTGTATCCGGACTATCCCAACACACTGTTACCATGTTGTGATAAGCTTTCAGTCACTACTGCAGCTCTGTATAGCTCTGCTGTGCTTTCTCACGATGACTCCCTACTAACTTTTAAGCTTGACTTTATGGGCTAAAAAGAAAATCTAAAAGTATAGAGTAGGGTATTGAATTAATTTTCTGTAGATCTGCTTCTTCTGCAGTAGACCTTAATGGTTTACAAAAAGTGATTTGGAACTGGCAAGCAACAAACTTGGATTTAAAAAAATACTGCTTTGAAGTGAAACTCTCACCTTTATTTCTCTGCTTTTGGCAATAAAAGGAGAGAGATAAGCCTTAAATAAGATTCAATACTCCAGATATCCTTATAACTGTATTAACCTACTAGGCTACTTGTCACGCTAGCGCGAGTCTTTCCCCTTACCCGCTTTCAATGTCAATGTTCAAGAAATTTTTCACAGCAAATTTTTCCTCAAAAATCAATATGTACCCAGTAAACATGTCAGATTCAATAAGAAAAAAAGTGTGAAAATTCTGAAACAATTTCAGGTTACAGGGCTAAGTGGGTCTCGAAAAAATTGCCCTGTTTTCTGAATTGCCTTGAAACTTTCAGAATAGCCTCTGCTTGGCACAGATGCCTACTGAATGCAGGTATTATGAAAACTCCACTACATTTTATGAGAAAGCAGAGAATCTTGATATGGCTGAGCTTGACTCCATTTATCACTTATAATACAATGTGTAAAAAGAAACACAACTTAAAAGACAAAGCGAAGATCAAGTTCTGAATTCTTAAGATGAAAAAGATCCAGAATCCTCTTCATCACTGCATTAGAAAGGGGAGGTTATCCTTTTTTTTACTTATCTTCAGCACGGGCTTATCTGTTCTTGAGAGGTACCACATCCCAGTGAATATTCCACACTTCAGGAGGAGCTCATCAGTCTCATGACTCCACCCCTCAAAGGCCAGATAACTATGAATTATAACTTGTCCTAAATTACAGTACAACCCCTTTTTAAATATTTTTACAGTTTCACTGGTTTTAATTAGCTGTCGGTTTGCTTATCCGGGCACAATAGTGGCACGCTGGGTTGCAGAGAGGGGAACCAGAGTCATCTGATGTAATAGCACTGAATTTATCTCAAGGAATAATTTAATCTAGAGAGTCTAAAGGTTACACACGCCCTGCCCTGGTGCATTTCATTGGTGGGCTGCTGTTAGGCTCCGGGGAAAAGGCCACCGAGTACAAAGGACCAGCTGTTTATGCACAAGTTGGCACAAAAATTGACTCGGGAGGGAACGGCTCCCCTCCCTTCCAGCTGGTTGGGCTCAAAGGCACAGGATTGAGAAATGGATTCACAATGAAAAATGCCCTGTAATCACTGGAGTGGGCTGACATGACTACATAACATTACTCCGAACACTAACAGTGGTGCTGCAAACGGTTCCTCGAGTAAAAGCAGGATCAAGCGTTGTAAAGCCAAGCAACAACTCATAGCCGGGCATGCAAAGGTAAAAAGTCACGTACGTTCAGCGGACAACGCCCAATTTGGCCAAAAGACCATCCTTCAGATTTGTGTGATGATACACAGCATGTGGAAACTCACCTATTCTATGGCGTCTCTGTTGCAAAATCTGGCAAGTTGTATATTGAGACAGGAATACTAGCCTGTGTTACTTCGCTGATGCTCAATTAAGATTAACATGAGGATGTAGTGAATCACATTGAGCTATGTTTCGAGGTTTGATTATAAACCATGTAGGTATCAATTTCTATGTTGCATTTATTTTGCAAAAAAGACCATTCTAACCCTCAGGGATCTGCTTCTCAATATGGTAATTAATTTTCCAGGTTTGTAATTAAACAGCTTCAACATGGTACAATCAGTAGGTAATAACATTCAATTAAAGACACAAGATGCATTTTCACCTTAAAATGTTTTTACCCTTGAAGTGATACGAATGGAAGGGGATAAAATAGAGTATTAACACTTTTCAATTACGCTAAATGACTTTAATCCTGCAAATGATGTCCTACTTTAATTAGAAGCTCTTCTCTTTATTACAGCATGATGGATGTCCACTTTATTAGATTCAAGTGTGACACTATAAGCTCACTTTACATAAACATTACCATGTTATTAAAATGCTCTACAAGGAAGGGTTTTGAAATGTTTGCTAGCACATCAGTACTTCCTACTTTAATTTCAATATGCCATTCTACTTTCCCCTTGGAACAATTTTCACCTTAGTGAGACTAACAATACTGTGCTTTTCCAGGAACGTGATCCCATGGAGGCTAGATCTAAAGTTCTCTGAATAATACACTGAAAGAAACACACTGAAGACTAAGCTTACACTCATACAAGCTTACACTCATAAAGTAATAGTGCATTTTTGTAAGCACAAAACGCTGTCAGCCTTGGCCCCGTCATTCTGACCTCGTGAGAAGGTGAAGCAGAAGCAGGTGGGGCAGAGTGGGAGATTTGCACTTCCGTTCTTATTTCACTTTTTAGCTGAGCTGGTGCACACAATGCCTCCAGATTAGACAAAAGGCACATCTGCACTGCACAGCCACAGTGTGAATACTTGAATTAACTCACATATTGCCGTACGGGAAAAAGTAGCACAGGGCTCTGAATAGAATAATTCAGCCAATGGAGAAGAGTACGTAGTATAGGTACTATAGTAGCCGTGACAGGCTTCATCGGTCAGCTGCAGAAGGCACTATCCTTGGGCATCCATTTGCCCCTTTTAACCGTTTCTCAGGTGCAAAAAAGAATATGGCACGTAGTTTACAGTGTTCAAACGCTGATGGGAGCTGCACATTGCGCGTGAGAAGGACTGACTTCCGCCGCAATATAGTGCCTATACAGCAACAGCAGTAAAACAATGTTACGATACGACATTCAGATATTAAACTATAGAAGTTAGTAGTGGCCGATGGCAACATTGACTGCTACATCAGAAATTTTGCTTTCAAAAAATGACAGTAAGGATCACGGAAATTTTTCCAAAACCAGATTTGGAAATCTCCTGAGACAATCTTACTGAGGAAAGCATCTGCGTGTTCAAATCCTGTATCTGTATGCACTATGAGAATATGCCAATGTAAATCAGCTTGCTAGATACATATCTGCTTGATCACGTCTAGACAAGTTATGAACTGTAATTACTGACTCTGATTAGTTAAAAATTGAGTCATACCTTTTTTACCTTCGATGTTTGTCTCACCCACCTGTCTGTTGGGGGCTCCAGAATGAAAAGTCTTTAAGATATATACTGTTGCTTTCTATACATTTGTACAGCACCTAGCACAAGTTTCCCCAACTTAAATGGACTTTGAGCTCTTCACAGTATTAATATTTTTAAAAAACATAAAGAAAACTGTTGGTAGAGAATATTGATAGTTTAAAAGACAAATTCCTGTGAAAGATTAAAAGAATCTCTGAAAGGTAATATAAATAATACTCCTAAAAAAATAACAATACAATTATTTAGAAAGGCTTGAAAGACTTATAGGGTGCTTATAACTTACCTGACTTCCTTCTTTTTGCCAGAAAACAGCTGGCTGGGGATTTCCTTTAGTTTCACAAGGAAAAGTCACTGTTCGACCCTGGGCTACAATCTGGTCTCGTGGTCTCACCACAAACTGTGGGGGGGCTACAATGTAAGAAAAAACATGGTGTAAATTTAGGATATTTTGCAAGGGGGAGATGAGGAATATTGAAAGAAAGAGACAACATTATGGAGATTTGTTTTATGCCAGAGGACATAACATCAGAAACATTAATTAGTATAGACAGAACTAATATATAAACAAAAATAACAGCAGCAACAAAAAGAGCAGCAATATCAGTATGTGATATCCCCAGTTGTTAAAAAAAAAGGGAAAGGAATGTTACAATCATATATGCTAGAGTAAATTCTGATGACAATAAATGCTAAGGAGCAGCAGTCAGGTGATGATGCCAGCTCTTGATGTATTATTCTACCTTTTGTCCGGGCAGATGTCAGCACACCCTCTACACTTCACAGAGTTCATTGTTGTGCTGGAGCTATCATGTATCACAAAGTATGAATTGGGATATACAGACTGCTTTTTTCAGTCTGCCCCTCTAGACTTTTAAAAACGATTGAGAAAAGCGAGGAAGGTCTGGATGACAGCAGAAGGACAGAAGTTCAAGAGCTCCCTCACTTCTCTTAGGGGTAGTGTGGTCAAGAATGGAGGGGGAAGGGGGACTTGCTGTAAAAAGAATGGTTGCTAAAACAACACAAACTTAGGAGATCCAGATTTCAGCTTGTGTAAAGACAAGAAAGAAGCAGGAGTTGAAGAGTTTGTGGGCAGCAGTGAGAGGTGAGTAAGAAGGAATAGGTATTCCAGGAGATGAGGAAGAGACAAGGAAAAGAAAAAAGGAGAAAGTGGAGTTAAAACAAGAAAGAAGAACCAGGACTGGCTATGTTTTCAAGTAGATGGGCATTAACAGTGTTCAGACACGGCGGACCAGGAAGCACAGTCAGAAGTGAACAATTTCTGAGAGAGAGGTGTAGTTTTATTGTCTAGGGTATTGATGGAGAACAGAGAGTCAATGTTTAGTGGCAATAAGAAGGGAGAGAAAAGGCATTAACATGCAGAAGGAAAGTGGGAAAGAAACAGTGTTGGAAGATTTGAGAGAAAAACTTGACATCAGCGACTATGTTGAGCATGATGTGATAAAGCAAATGACTCTTCTATGCATGACATGCAAACCTTCCAGTCTTAGTTCAACATTGCAGTTCACTGGAATTGGATTTATACTATTTGACATATCTTAAAAATGCAAGCAGTGTCTCCAAATATTCTCATCAAAAGACTAGCTAACCTTTGGGGCAGGCTGAAGAAGGGGACAAAATAATAATTAAAAAAAGCCACATTAATCTTCTTTTATTCCACTATTGGGACGGTGGTTCTGGAGAGGGATGGTTTAGGAACACTAAAGTTTTAGGTAAACAGAATTTAAGTGTTTTAGAAAACCATATTTTCACCGTTATAATTACAAACTATTTAATTAGGCACGAAGAGTAATCAAGACCCAGCTTCCGATTACACCTGCTGACAGCACGGACGCCAATCTGCTAACTGCATAGAAATGTATGCAGATCTGATTTTTTTGAAATACACTTTACAGTTATCTCATGAGGTACTTCCCAAGGCTTTACAAATCAGCAGGAGTCTAAAGAGGACCAGTTGAATAACACTGGTTTAATGCATTCTTAAAACAAGAACTGCAAAGCACTTAATAAACATGAATCACCATAAACTTAGAAGGCAGAAGGAGAGGACAAGACGAGGAGTCTTCCTTCTGCCTCACACTCCTAAGCACAGGTTTTGGCTTTTCTAGAGAGAGAAGTGTCCACCTCTTCCCCGGGCCTCAGCAGGTGTTAGTCTTCTGAAAGGACAGGGACGAAGGGCTAGGTACCCTGCTGCTGCCTGTTTATACCCATGTGTTTTGAGGTTTCTATAAGAGCATAGGTGTTGCTACACATACTCTAGGACCTGAACTCATCCTGTACAATTCCTAAAGTGCTGGACTGCAGCAAGTTACTTGTTTTTCCCTCACCTTGTTTTACCTAGCGTATCTGTATGCGATCCCTACAGGTGTCAGAAAGCAGTATCGTGGTAATAAGCACATGTGTTTGTTCGTTCAATCATATGGGAAAGGAAAAAGAGAAAGACCTTTAAGCTGTGAACCAGAAATCTCCTTTCCTATAGGCACACCTGACACTAAGGTATCTCTACAGCTCTGACCACCCACTTAATAAAGGTCACTGAATTAGTTCACTATCTGCTGCTCAGCCATAGAAGTTCATTGCCCAGGATATTAATATAGAATCAATAGCAACCTCAGGCAGCTGGGAGAACAGAAACCCTCTCACCTTATCTGCATTTGACAGGAACTACGCATCAGTCCTATGTCTATGCTGCATCATGGGTGGTCTCAAGACCATAATCTTTCTATCGTGACAATAAGAACCTGGTGGCAGGACACCACGCCCTAGATCATACCTAAGCATGATCGATGCTTAAGATTGTTGGGATCACCCTGCACGGCTCGACCTTAAGGAGAAGGAGCTGTGGCATTGAGAAACTGGTAAACAGCTGGACACCTGCAGGGCTCGGCCTTGAGGAGAAGGAGCTGTGGTAAACAACTAAGAGGAAGCAAAGGAGCGCGTGGACAGCTGCAGGCAGCGAATCCTGACTGTGGAGAAGCGCGTGGGCTGTGTGTGGTAACCAACCAGGATGTATTTTGTGGCGCGTGAAAGAGCTGTAACTGCATAAAAAACGGACACTTGTAGCAATAAAGGTCTTTGGCCTGAAACCCCGTCAGAGTCCGTGCCCTGTTACTCCACATAAGATGACGTTGCGGGCATGCTCGGTGTACTGGGGGTACGTTACGCAGACGGTAGTCTGACACAGCTCAACAGAAGAAGGACATGTTATTTCCATAAACCCATCTTTCAAATCAAATATCCGAATAAATGCAAGGTAGGTAAGTTTAAGGGTTCATCTGAAACATTCTCACACACACAAGTCTGTACTGTAATTCAGTAATTCAAAGCTCTGAGCAAATGTAATAGCACTGAACTTGTTGCTGTAGCAGACTTTCCAAGGACAAAATTAAGATAATTTGGTAGTCAAGGAACAATGGGAGATAAAACTCCGAGTTTCTAGTTTTTGACCTACCCCTAACTTTGAACATCTCTCACTTTCCTAAGAGAAGAAAACTGATCTTTGCTTTTGCAAAAAGAGACAAGGAAAAGAATTGAGAATTAAGACTGTAGCTCAGTCCAGATAAT
Source organism: Phaethon lepturus (assembly GCF_000687285.1). NCBI lineage: Eukaryota > Metazoa > Chordata > Aves > Phaethontiformes > Phaethontidae > Phaethon > Phaethon lepturus. The sequence continues at coordinate 105,000 of NW_010534105.1, read as the reverse complement.
CCAAATGACATTGATTGACACTGTTTTTCTGTTCTCTCCCTGCCACACACCAAGTGCTCTCCAGCATTTGCTACACCAGGTGAACAGAAGGTCCGTGGCCTCATAGCTACTAGTTTAGACATCCTAAAGACTCTGGTAAACAGTGAGGTATGGTTATGCAAGGATATCTTTTCTAGCTTTTCTTTGCAGCCATAATTGCTAGAAATTCACTAGAAAAATAAATAAATTAATCAGAGCTTTTATTTAAATATAGTATCTTGATCTCAGAAGGAGCTGAGTTTCATTGGTCACTATGTTAATTAGAGTATAAAACCAATGCCTTCAGCCATACTATTTAATATAATAATTTTAAAGAACATGAAAAACATCACTTTGGAAAAATAAAAGCTTGCATGTGTTTTTTTGATTTATTCAAAGAAGGAGTTTTATAATGAAGGAAACCCCCATTTTCTTCCAGTTTGTTGTCATATTCAGCTATAGGTCTGTTTATAGACAGCCTCTGATAAAAATTACCTTGTTTACAGCATTTAAACAATATTTTCACCATATCAGTTTCCAGTTGAATAATGCAAACTGGCAATTGAAAGTAACAGTTAATAATTGCAGGAGTAATTCTTGGTCAAGTACAACTACCAAAGCAGTAAGCCTGGCATTTTCCCCAGAGAATGCAACACGACCCTGCTCAGAGACAGTAAAGCTTCTTTGACAGAACAAGCACTTGGTCTCTTCAATTTTCCTAAAAAGAGAGCTCATTCTCTTCATATATAGATGCTGTTTATAAAGATAGATAAATATTATTACTCCCATTTTGCAGAAAGGTTAACTGAGATCACGACTTCCTCAAAGCTCAGCTTCAGTGGAACATTTGACAAAACCTAATTCAAGCCATTATTGCTTCTCTCAAAGTAGGTGGATTTTTAAAACATTCTGAAAAGGTTCAGTTAAAGAAATAACAGCAGGCTTGATATGCTTCAGCTGTTAAAGTTATGTGGTACTTTAATACTTAATTCAAGCTAACATTAAGGTCATTAGAAGAATCTGTTGAAGAAACTGTTATGAAGCAGCAAACAGTGTTGTGCCTATCAAACTATTACCCTTTCCTGTTTCAGATGTAACATTAACTGGACTGGAATAAACAGAGTGGAAAAACTCTTGCTTAATTGAAATTTGAGAGTCAAAGACAATGGCTCTAAAAGGAAATATATTGCTTGAATTCCAGGGGACTAGACAAAAATATGAAAAAAGAACAATTAAGACTACAGACCTACTATACTTCTATTGAAACTTCTTTTCTTTTTTTTTTTTTTTTGAGAAATTTAAATAGTATACAGTAAATTAGATTTGATTTCTGGCAAATTATGCTTTGATACTGCATTCAGCAAGCACTGGCTTCAATCAATGTCACGACAAAGCTCTGTTATGCTAATAGCCGCTTGTGAGGCTGAGCGGGATGATATGGAAATCAGATGGTTGAACATGAATAAAAAGCATAGGCCATGTACGAGGGGGCTTTGAGAAGAGGGGATGGGGGGACCCTAAGGTTAATCACATCATGTTCAGAACTGTTTTTACAGCACAGAACAGTATCCTACTGCAGGAATTAAAATGGAGAGAGAGCGTGAGCAGTAGTGAGCATGAATTATGTTCAAAATGGGAAGAGTACGTTCTGTTGCACTCTTTCTAGATGTCATTTTATGCATGACTGAATGGATCTTTTATTCTATTAGTAAAGGTATACGAAGGTAGCCTCTGCTCAAGTGTTAAAGAGCTGTAGAAAAAAAAAAGAAGAAACAAATACTGCAAATTATTTCAAAAGGATTTCTCAACTCTCCGTCAATCTTGATAGTCAGCAGAATTTCTGAACTGATAGGATGGATTGCATTTTTTTCCCAGTAGTATTACTGAATACTAAAGGTTATGCCGAGTCACCAGGAGCTGAAAAAGCTGCTAAGGTAGAGAAGCTTGACTGAGACGGTGAGTTCATCCCTCCTAGGTTAACTCTGGTCACCTGGTAAGAAACGTGGCAGAAGACTCGGAAGGGGAGGCGAAAATTACCACAGAAAAATGTGAATGTATAGCAAAAAGTACACTGATCCTACATTAAGTATTAGCAACATGTTCTTCCAGTGACACAGTTTTCTAAGCTGATCTTGTGATTTGTGGTTCACATTGAATTCAGTGATGCTAAGGGAATTTTATTATCATAACTAACTTGCTCACAGCACCTCCCTCAGCCCACATGCCCTGGGGTGCGTACATTATATCGCTGTGATTGTAATTAAAAATAGATTTTGTAGCAAGTTTTAGTCCAGTTTTGCTGGAAGATATGGAATTGTAACCACAGCAACTAATATCAGTGGGATTTTTGTTGTTGTTTGTTTTCTTTCTAAACATCCTCAATTACCTAAGGCTGCCACTATGAGACTCATTTTACATAACCCAAACATTTTTTCAGATAATGAAAACTTTAGTAAACTTTTAATTACATGTACTTAGATAAAATGTCCTCACATACCGTAGCATATGAGGCTTTATTCAAAGCTCATTGAAGTTGGTACAAATACTCCTATTGGCTTATGTGGTCTTTGGATCAGACTCATTGAAAAAATAACATATTACAGGAAAAGAGTGACAGCAAAAAATATCAAAGGGCTTAAATTACAGATTTGACAACCATTAATTGCAACTAATTTCAGTCGACAGTGAACTGCAAATGCAATTCATTGTGAGGATTACTTAGGCAAGCTGAAGTGATAAAGATGAGTGCTTCACTTTAAACTGGAATTGTTTATTATCCATAAACATACTTCTGTGACTGGTTCAAAGAGGATAAGGGGAAAGATGTAAAGCAAAACTCAGATAATGCTCACTGATAGGGGATAAAGCTTTGAGAAGCAAGCAGAAAGCACCAAGATTCTTTAAGACGCAGCTCTGCTTCAGCAGAGAAGAGACAGCAGAGCAACCTAATATTCCCATCTACAGTCTTTTTCATCATTGTACATTTGCAGCAATAAACTAATTTCATAATAACCCTTTAGAACAATCAAAGTTACACCTGGTACAATACTCAGTAGCTCTGCCTGGAAGTAAGAGAGTCAGTTAGGGTGATAAGATAATGGCGCTTACCCTGAATTGCCTTCCGACTTCAGGAACCCCATCAACATCATACTCTTCTTTTGCAAAGCCCTCACAGACTTGAAACTGGATATCTCAATGCTCATCCCAAGCCCTTATCACAGCGAAAATATTAATGTGGCTGCTTCAGCTGATCTTCAATACGTATGCATACTTTAAAAGATCAAACCCAGTTCCAGTCTCACCAAATACAGATCAAGACTTGCCTCTAAGATGTTTATACGGAAGACAGCAGAAGTCCCCAGAACTCCAGATGAGTTATTATGTATTTTGAAAAGGGAGGTAACCCTCAACATCATCTATGGAGTAGGACTACTTATTTATAAGATTGCTTTGCTGGTTCCAGACACTGGCTTAGATGACAGTTGAAGGCAGTACAGGAATTCTTGAAAGAAAATAATGATCCCCCACCTTTGTGTGGCATTGATTAAATTTTTCTAGAAGGTCTGGTAGATATTGGACTTTTTGGATGCTTTTGTGATACAAATGCAAAAGAAAACTGTAAGGCCCTATTTATATAGCTTGCTGTAGCAACATTTGCCCTTTGTGTGGCATGAGCTGCCAAAAAGCGCAGATATGAAAGTCTAGGAGTTTTGAAAGATGGTTTGCGAGGCTACTATTGCTGATGAAGTAAATAGAGGAAAACAGAAAATATTTCCAGTCTCAAACACCAGAAGCCTGGGCTGAGTCAGCATTTCTTTCCTCAGAAGTTCAGGTCTTCTTGATGGGTACCAAAAGTGATGTGTGGTTCTTAGGACACAAAGTTTTTAGTGCACTATTAGCTGTGACTAATGATACATCAAGGGTGTAGCCTCTGACACAGGAGCCATTACAGAAGCCTGAGAGGATAAAAACTTAGGCCTATCACTAATTCAGATATTTCTTACCAGGGATAAACTAATGGAAGTTTAGGACGGTCATTTTCTTTAAAGTGAAAAGACTTCTCAATCTTACAGTGTGCTCCAGTGATTAGGTGTGTTCACAGACCAGGAAGGAAGGAAGGAACTTTTTAGCATGCTAGTTATGACTGAGTTGCCTAGGAAATTAGTTTCCTTTTACTTCTCTCCCACGAGTATCATGTTAACATAGGAATCTATAACTATTTCCTAGCCTGTACAAGTGCAGTTGGACTTTGAAACAAGTGTATACATCTCATTTTATGGAAATTTAGTTTTTTCTTTAACTATGTTCTCTTCTTTGTTCATTTAGACTGTTTTCTTTCTTTCATGATTTCTTCATCAGGTGGATGGTTCTGTCAATAAAAATGAGGAATGTGTACGTTGTGAGGATAACAAATGATCCATGAAGCCCCTCACTAGACCTGTGATATTATTTTAAAATGAAACAGGTGCAGGTGGCAAAGTAGGTACTTGGTTTGGATTCTTCTGAAAAGCAGCTTCCCATAACCTAGGGGAGTATTTATAATCCATAGCTCAGATACCATTGATAACATTGACACTTCTTCAAAATTAATTCTCATATGTCCTGCACCAATAGATCAAATACACAAAATTAGAAGCACAGGGGGCATGCAGGGAGAACTTTTAGCAGATTGAATGAGAGGAAGCACTGCGGGAGAGGAGTCAGGCTACAATGGGGCAGAGGTAGAAAGCAGGGAGAAATGAGGTCTCAGCAAGATTTTAACCAGGACTAGTTCTGCTGTAAGTGTCCTTCAAGCTGCTCCTGTCTCATGGAAAGTAAGAAATTCCTTTTGTTTTGTTTTGTTTACTGTTTTCAGGTGAGCCAATGTGAAAACACAACAGTGTGAAAAGATCACACTTTGAGAACTTTGAGAATCATTTGAGAACGCTAAACCTTCCTTCATACCTGGACTAATTGTTCTAATCTTCAATTTAAATTCAATTTCTGAATTCCACGTATAACAACATTTTTATCCTTCATTTGATCTGAAACACTGAAGCAGATTATCTTTGAAAGCGTGGAATCATAAGCATTTTTTCCTTTTTTTGCAAGAGGTGAAAGAAGTCTAGAGAACCAATAAATAAAAAATGCTAACTGTCCTATATAATTTGACACACAAAATCTCTCTTTTATACCTGTATGACCTAAAAGAAAGAAGAGGGATAAATCTGCACAGTGGAAAAAAGGAGATGTGAGATAAAGAGTAATGAAAAAGCAGGTTCGGTTAATGTACAAAGTTTCCCTGCCAGTTTCAGTTAACTGCCGAATCTGCATTTATCATTTTTATAACAAAAGTTGAAGCACAAAAAAAAATTACTACCAAAGATTTGTTCTTCCTTCTTACCTAGGACTAATGACAATAAAACAAAACTATGAGAATAATTATTTAAAAAATCCAACTCTGTCTCCTACATAGCAGGAAAGGCATCCACTTCCGGCTCCCCGCCCCCACTTGCTAATGTAAACTCTACCATTAGGGGATGGCTGGTGCTACTACGCCTTCTGTGAGTTTAGCAAATAAAACAAATTATGCCAACAAAAAGACATGTAATCCGTCATGATTCCTTCTGTCATGGGAGATAGCAGGAGAGTTTGCTGGTAATGTGTTTAAAAAGGAGCAGCTTACCCCTTGCTGATGTAGTAACATTTCCTCAAAATAAGTGTAATCCGGTTATTTCCTTCAAAAACCCCATGAATTCACATGCTGAAGAGAAGAGCTAAGGAGATGATGAGAAGAGTAAAGAGCTAGATAGGCTAATAGGCTACATCTATAGTGAGAAAGATGACAAGTTCCTGGTTTGTTTACCCTTGAGAATAAAAAAGGCTGAGATGAGATATTCTGCTCAATTTGGGCCACTGTAAAGTGAAGAGAGGAAAAGGAGTGAGGAAGAAAAAAGTACTATTCATGCTGATTGATTGACAATGTTAGCATTAAAGGAATGGGGCATACAGTCGTTTTGCTGTTGAATACCAAGGTCACATCCAAACTAATATGGCTAGCAGCAACTGAGCAAAGAAGGCAAAGGTAAAAATGAATGGGTTAATGCACTGATTTCCATACTCCTGCTGAAGGAAAAGTAAGCAATTTCTCTTTTTAGAAAAAAGGAAAGGAAAAGTTTGGGGGAAGCAACACAGCAAAAGACTTTTTCATACACTAATCTTCGAAGACTTATGGAAAGACTCTAAATCCACCTAAGAAAAAAATTCCCGCTGATTTGAGCATGCTTCAGGAAAGTTAAAAAAGATTTACACACCAAACTTCTTAAAACTTTCCCAAGCTAGACTTCAGCAATGAAAAAAAAAAAAAAAGAAAAAAGGAGGCCCTTGATCACTTCCCTGCACTTGCTGTAACTGGGTTTTCTCTAAAGAGAAACAGTGTGAGTATTGGCACATACTTGGTACCGTAGCGGAATGAGCCAGGACATCACAGTGTGACTTCCAAAAACTTGAAGTTCCTACACTGCCGTCTTTCACGCTTATCATTGAAGAAGAATCCTCTACCAGATCTTCTATGTTTCTGTTCTCATCACTACCTGGCATACCCAAGAAGATGTGGAACAGCTGGAAGTGAAGCTGAGTTTTGTGGACCAGCACATAAATGCTTGGTGGTTAATGTGCACCATGTCCGCTTGCAAAGACATTCTGGCCCACATATAGCAAACATTGTATTTCTATGATACCTGAAGTCATTATAGGATTCAAGTGTAAGTTCAGCCAGTGGAGTTTTGCCAAAGTAGAAATGCTAACGACTTTAGGATTTTTAGACTGGTCTTTAAAAGTCTAAGAACTGTTAGAACAAATCAGCTCCATATTTTAATTTCTTACTGGTATACAAAGAAATCTGAATTTCCTTCTATGGTAACCTTTTCTCTTTAATTTAAAGAATTTGCCTATTTTTAAACAATAGCAATGCATTCCTCCTTCTTTTGCCCAAGGAAGAAACAAATCCCAAAAGCCTAATGTCCACTGGTATCCTCATTCTCTTCTGAAAATTTCCACAGGTGGTAGCAGCAGGCAGACAGGCAATATCATTTTGATATAGATTTGAGATTTCTGCCACTGAAAGATGGCACCATACTTGCAAGCATGATCTCATCTCTTCTGTCACACAGCAATCGCCATTACTGATATTGTATAGATCCTCAGTGTCTCAAGTGAAGGTGATATTTTCATGAATATACTAAAAAAAAAAAAGCATTCATGCTATGACTTTCCTTGCAAGGGTCAGAATGAAGAGTAATGAGAGATTTTTCTCACTTACCAGTCTGAACCATCCGAACAATATGATTTCAAGCCACAACACCTAATACAACTTTGTTTAAAATACGGCCCTTTCTATTTTATGTTTCATGCTGCACCACTCTTAATAGACCATTAAGTCATGCCAGGCTGATTTATGACATGAAAACTTCCCAGAGCAGAATGAAATGCATCATACAGTCACATTACACTTAAATGTGAATAGACTGTATTTAATTAGTCTGAAATTTGGAAAATTCATGGCAGGTGTCTTATCTGTTTCTCTCTTCTCCAACATGGTACGGAAGTGAAGTTTTTGTAACTTGGTTCGTCTCCTCTTACTTCCTTAGTTAATTCCAAATACTTAATTTCTATCCAGGTGGCAAAAGTATCTAGCTATTTGCTGCACGTCACTTCTATCTGGGAAGATGAGTCATAGCATATGACAATACATTAAGTAAGCTTGACTTATTGCAAGGCAACTGAAATGCAAAGAACTGTATTTTCACTTGGACATAGCCAATATTAATTAGAAAGCTGAGTACTCTGTCATCTGAATGACTTTTTGGATGTTTAGTAAAAAAGTAACTGAAACATCAGACAGATTTTCACAGATCTTCTTTTTGAACTTTAGGCCCTCCGTCTCAAAGCATTATAGCAAATGCTTTTGAAAAGATTGTCAAGTGTTACTTTCAGTGTGGCTAGATGAAACTTTGGAGCTCCTCCCAGCTTTTGTGCTTGCTTCAACAGCTATTCTCCTGCCCAACTGCCATAAGAAATACAGCAGGATGTGGAAGTGAGAAAATACTAACTTGCTCTTCTGGAAAATCCATCTAATGAGTGAAATAACAACAGAAATGACCTAAATAGGGATAAATATCTTGTTTCCTAAACCCATCTGTTGTAAATCCTGTCAGAAATCTTTTCAAAAGGTTATAAATAAGAGAACACCTATTTTAGAAACAGGCAACACATTTATCCCTAGCAGCAAATCCAAATGTGATGAGTATTCTGGCATAGAGCTGTTAAATTCCCCAGCTGCCATCCACCTCGGGCAGAACATCATTTTGTCTATATAGTATATACCATATGTTAACTGCTTAAACCTAACATGGTCATTGGTAATCCCGCTCCTGAATTTATCACTCAAGTTGAGATTTAAATTAAAATATCACAACTAATAGAATATAAATATTTGAAACAGGCAAAAAACAATTAGAAAATGAAAATTATTCAGTTTGCAACAAGAATTGCAATGCTGGAACCTTAAAAAAACATTCTTCCGTTCTTCAGTGACAAGGCATTGAAAGCAAATGGTTTGGTCTTGTTTAAAACACAACAAAGACAAAATGTCTGCTTTGAATTGGAGGTAGTGATGAAAGGTAAAGGTACATAGATAATTCTCAGGTGTCATGAAAGAATATAAACTTTTAAACTGCTCCCCTGCAGTTTAACGTATAGATAACTATATAGATATACTTCTGTTAAAATGTTATCCTCCTAAAGAGCTGTGAGCTTAATAACATTAAGTGGTGTTTGCTTTAGCTTCCTTTCTGTAAGGAGATGTATTTTTGCTCTGCGTTCCAATTTCCTGATCAAAAAAATGCTACAAGATTTGATTGACCATTCTTGTCAAATGACACTTTTTTGGGCTTCTTGGTGGGGAACTGGTGGTGGAGAGGAAAGTTACTTTGTTTTGCTTTACTGGGCTTTAAATTTTCAAAAAACAGGATAGGTAGCCATTGCTTTACCTACACTTCTCTGAAACAGAGATATGAGCTGTAGAAATCAGTTTCACTTCAGGTCCTTAAGCAAAAGACAATAAGGCATACACCATCAGGACAGTATTGCCTTTTCTACAGGCACAAGATCAGATAAAAATGATCTAAAGAAAGTGATCTGCTTATATACACAAATCACTACATAAACACTTGTACAGGAATTCCACATGTTAAATATCTTTGAGGTTGGACTTAAACTTACTTAACAATCTTTTCACAATTCACAAAGATAATCACTAAATTAAAAAAAATTGATACAGACCGTATGACCTTATAAGAATTATTTTAAAGTCAACCATTCTCATTTATGTTTCCTGAATAACTCATGTAAAAGAAGAATTTTCTTTGTACCAGATGTTCACTTGTAACAAAATAAAATAGCATAGGCAGGGAATATGACAAATTGATCACAGCATGGTCACACAAGGGGATCATATACCTGGACATAAGTAACTTGAGACCAAGAGCTTCTGTATAAACTTTGGAGATGGAATCATGGATGACTCAACAGTCTGAAAAGTCTTAAAAAAGAATGCGTTCTGAAATAAGACACCACCAACGCTGCTGAAACCTATCATTTTCCTGTGAATCTCCAGTCATTTACTTTACGTGGCTTTCACAGAGCCTGAAACAATCTCTACTTTGTGATTTTTTTTCTTGCCTTTCTTTAAAGAGTGAGAAAAATAACTAGAAGTAAAACACTTTTAATCTTGTAGCATTTTCTTAGGGAATGGAGGAGGAGATTTCATTATTAGCATACCACTCCCCCCCCACATGAGAGAGTTACATCAGAAGCATGCTAAAGTTATACTTTTTTCTAAGCAAAGGAAAAAATTTTTGTATGAGCTTACTCCAGTTTTACACAGTTACAACTCCTGGGAATTCATTTCTCGAGAACTAGCACAATGACAAAATAATACAGTAGTGACTGGGGTTTAAAGCTTGCTATCAAAATCCCAAATGGAGAACAGCGAATTTCCGCTCGGCACAGGGAATTCTCCAGGTAAGGATAAGCCATGCCGTGACTGTGGAGGTAGTCGGCTTGGCCATGCCTATGTTAGTAAACTAATAACCATGGGATCACCTTGGTTCTGGAAACAGAGGCCTAACCTGGATTTTATCCTTAAATTATTCCAACCTATCTTCCTCCAACTTGTAACAGTGAAGAGCTGGGACAAGTTCAAACTCACAAACATTAGTCAAATGCGTATCTAACATAAGTTTTGACTACATAAAGACAGACCAAACGCCTCAGGATTCTCTGTAAACACCAGTACATACTTTTCACACTAATCCAAAAAATCAAGAGTAACCATATCGTTATTCTAAAAGATACAAAGATACATCTAAACACAAACTACAAAAATCAGAGGAGCAGTGCAACTGGTTAAAGTATTTAGAAAATATATATAGGCACAGAGTAAACATCCGTGAATGAAAACTAAATAATATGTTTAGGAAACTTCTGAACACCAAAAGTGAATTTCAGCCACCGACAGTTGCAATTTTTCCATTATGCTCAGTTAGATTTTTATGAATTTTCAGAAATAATTTCAAAGTTATAGGAAGGAAACAAATTTTTAGTGTGGGAATTCAAAATCCAGAGGTTATCTTCCTCTGGACTTGTTATTCAAAACAGTCTGCATCCTATACAGCACATTCCAAAATGCATTCAAAGATGACCCAAGGGCAAAAATCAATTATGAACTTTCTTAACAAGCACGGAAATCTACTCCATCCCCTCTTCAATTTCAGGACTAATTAATTTCAAAACTCTTTGAAAGATACAAGAAAGACGGGACATGCAAAGCCTGTGCTTTTACTGCTATGCAATAAAAGCATAATGAGCTGATCGGTTAGGGCCTGATAGAAGCTCACCGAAGTCAATACAATCCTTTCCGTTGATTTCAATGGCTTCTGTACCAGGCCCTTAAACAGACCGTTAAAAATGCCTGAATGAGTGATTTTGGCTCAGTATCACCACACCCACCCCGTTTCGCTGATTGGTATTTGTTCGTGATTTGGTAAATGCGTTTATACATGACACAGCAGAAAACACAAAGTCCAGAAATAGCACTTTGTCAGTCAAAATCACTTGCCTGGTGTTAGACAGTTAAAACTATGAAGCGCTGGCTGCTAACTTCAGCCAGTTAAATGCTGTTGCAAATGAAAGATGAAGCATTGCATGAAGCCATGCTAAAATGGATAGAAGGATGGTTACTTACCAACGGGGCGAGCTGTTGACATTACAATGGTGTAGTGAGAACATAAAAAAGAAATTAAAAAAAGAAAAGAATATCTGTCAGAATGCATGACGTGTAATGCTACCTTCCACTATGGATACTACCATGATCGCTAACCCCTCAAATGATAGACAGCCTAAGTAAAATGTTTACTGCTGTTACTGTTCAGTCATGTGCCACTCATCACATTTACTTGAGCATAGCATCTGAACAAGCTGCTTGGAGCCATTCTCTGAGAAACATTTTTATTATCTTTGCATGCCATCACCAAGTATCATTGTTAATACTTAACAAAAGAAAAAATGGCGTTGCATTAGCACAAACTTTTAGATCCCGATAAACACATCAGTTTAAGCCGCAGACTGCCAACTGTCATGCCAGTAGACGCAAGGCGTTTGCTTTCGCAGTCAAACAGCGATTGAATTTTAAGCATGGCCAGTCCGTACAGCAGTAAGGGCTACAGAAAGCCCAGGACACGGTTTTTTCCATTCAATAACAGGCATAAAAGCTTACAGCACACCGCTTTTTCCTTCCTGATGGTGCTGAGGAAAATATAACAAATAGGCTGAAATGGCCGCAGGGATTTTGAGGCCACAGAACCTCCCAAATTACTGTTTAGATAACTTTCACTTCCTAAAAAAAATTGCTGCTGAATGATCGACAGGTTAATACTGTTTCAGGTTGATATCAAGATTGAAAGCTGCTGCTGCAACAAGCGATTTCTTGATTATAGCAACAGCCCTTCATTATACTTGTGCTGGGGAAGAGGGCTGTCAGTCCCTCTTAATAAAATATAGACATCCCCTTTCAGAAGAACTGAAAAGTTAAAATTGACTCCAGGTTGGATCTGGGTAGGCCAAACTTCCCCGATGTTAGCAGTTGAAGTACTTACACATTTCTGAGCAACAGCACAATTTTTTTTCTCTTATTTTATTTTTTTCTCTCTCTTTTTTTTTTTAAGAAGTTAACTAGCTCTTTATGCTTTTGTGTAGGCTAGGGTCAAAAGTAGGGTATGCAGATCCAGAGGTAACACAGCATGCAAGGACATTCTTCGTTCTCAACCTTTCTGTGTCTTTATCCTTACTTTGGCATACCCACTTCATTTAACTATTTCAAGCCTGCTGCCCTTTCTCACCCATCATTTATTTGAAGACTTTCTGTCTTTTTCCTGCTTCTGCAGAGAGATAAGAAATAAGAGTGATGTGCACCTTTCCAAGAGAGGGCATGAAGGCTGAGCCACAGAATTCAAATTCTGTTATTGTTTGTGACAGTTTAATGTAAACTCCCTGACTTCATCCTCATCCCCTGCTTTAAGTAGATGGAGCCACGAATGAGGGAGCTAAGGACAGTGCTGCTGTTGCCAGGTTTGCAGCTGTAACCACAACACCTGCAAGGAACCAAGACACCCTCAAAGTAAATTTTGAAGTGCTATGTGTTTTTGCTCCTCTACATGACAAACAGTTATGGTAAAAGCAGCTTCAGACAAAACTGGCAAAAGTTTAAGAATTCAGAATTATGGCTTCCTTTAATTAAAAGGACCATTCTTTATGGTCCGTAAGTCAATGGGTGTTTTCCCAGTCCTTTGTTTTCAGAAAATTCAGAGTAATAACCTTCCCCATTGAATTTCTTGGCTTTTCTGGTTTTCTATCATATCCTGAACATTTAATATCCTTATAATACCATGGCTTCCTTCTGTTGGATAAACACTATGAATTTGACTATAATTTACAAACCCAGGGGGGAAGAATACCCAAGATAATGAAAACCTGCTTTTACTGTAGGAAAATCGATTAAATTATATATTTCCTCAGTTTTTTTTCGCCCTAATTTCATCATGTTCAAGCTTCAGTGATTTCAAAGGGTTTTTTTGCTTGGTTCTAGCTATTGTTTATATCACAAGTCTAGGTAGCAAATCTAAAAGGCTTGCTCCAGTAATGTATACACAGTTCTAGGAGTGTTTAAAGGCTATTGAATTGGTTGCCAGATTTATTGGATACCATGATTCTGCCTGTGACAAAGGAACAGAGTGAGAGTATTTCTGGGAGTTCACTGTAGTGACTATTTTTCCTCACGTTACAAAATGGAAGAACAATCTTTTACACAAGCATGTAGCAGGTAAACCTGATTCTTCAGCTTAAAAACGGGAAGAGCTGCATTATCACTTATTCTCTAAAGCGCACACTGAGGTAATATTTCAGCAGATTGATTATCACAATACTCTCTTTTCTTTGTTATATACTAACATCTCCCCCCGTACAAAGCCATGGAGTGCTTTTTTTTTCCCTTTGAATTCAGCAAATTAAACTGAACTGTGTCCATGCATTAAATGGATGGAAATGGAAGCTGGCCTCTTGGGTCAGTTGACCCCAGTTCTAATAAAGCAATCCATTGAGACTTTGAACATTTGATTTAATGTGTATGAAAAGAGAAGAACAGATAAAGCTAAAAATGTTTTTATTAACCTTTCACAGCTCTACTGAAAACCGTCAGCATGCACCACTAAACTGTGAAATAGTGTCTGCGTGATATTCATTGTGCCAAATTGCTGCTTATCTTTTGGAATGAAGTAATAACTATTATATTCTATTTACTCATATGGAAATATTAGCCTAAAAACTTTTTCTCTCCCCATAATATTTAGCACGTCTATATCTACTGTCACAAAAGACATTTTGGCAACTCATTATTCTACCAGTCTTAAAACCTCCTTACCACATCAAACCGCAGTACATAAACACTGAGTGGATACTAGAGACCAAGGATATTTTAGGAGAGAATATGATAGTCTTTACCTTGTAATACTTACAAAATTTAATTAGGATTTTCTTATTCCTTTGGCTGGGGTTTATCTTTCAGATAAAGAGTAACGGTAGAGTTTAATTATGGCAGATCTAATCGCATAATAATACTACCTGCATTATGTTTGGCATTAATAAACATAGTTCCGTACTATACTTCTTATACTTATTAGAAAAAGAAACATGAATAATAGCCTAAACTGATGGCTCACATATTAAAGTCTATGCCCATGGTTATGTAGTGCTTGCTTACGTGTGTGTATATTTATATATGCATCCATTCTTCAATAAAAAAAACACTGCAACAGCTCTTTAACTGCAGGGAGATCCTATCCTACTGAAGTCAATTAAAATTTTGCTCCAAATATCAACAGGACCAGGATTTTATCTCTGTTGTAAATCAGTGCCAGCACCCGCAATTGCAAAGGGTATGTGAAACCCAAACAATGCCAGGTAAAGGTGTGGCCCATTTCATCAGAAAGCAATTTATCCATGTAGGGGACAGGTCCTCCCTCCATGGGAACGCTCACCTCGCACAGTGAGGGTAGCAGAGGCTTCCACTTTTCCAACTCGATTCTCAGCAATGCATGTGTAGGTTCCTTCATCTGTGCTCATGGCCTTCTTAATGCGCAAGGTGTAGTCATCTTTGATGTCATACCTGCATTACAGAAAAAGAATGAAAACTCTTTCTGTAGACAATAGAAATGAACGAAAACTCTCACCTGGAATATGCCGGTCTGATTCTATCTTGGAGCCAACTTTGGAAGATAAATTATTATCTAGCATTAGATAATTCCACCAAGCATTAATCTTCATGACATTTTTATTGCACTCTGCATTAGTTAGAAACTTTACATAAAATTAGTATTGCTATGTTCAGTCAGTATTAGGGCTTTATTAATAATATCATTCACTTTGTCCTTGATCTGGTGCAATAAGATAAAATTAAGCTATCAGACATCAGTTATCAATACATGACAGCTCAGGTTTATCATGCCCTTAACTATGTGAGCTACACATTTTACCTTTCGCCGATTTGGAAATTTCCCTTTATATATAGTTTTCCTCTACAGCAGCAACCCCTTAGGGAAACTGTGAGCATGTTGGTACGATCTGACACTACACGATTACAAACAATAAAATATATTTAAGCTCTGGAACGTGACATTTATTAAAGAGATACATTAAAGGAGATTTATCAATTTCGCAAGAATAATACAAAATGATTCATTAAGGGTAGACAATAACATTTTCTGTTTCTTAAAAGAAATTAGAAACAATTCACTTATGCTTTGTCCATTTCTTTGTTTCTATTGTTGTAATAATTTTAAAACTATGAGGACGTATACAACTTGAAATAATACGAAGTACTTCAGCATGCTGTGAACATTCATTCTCAAGGTATTTAGAGTGCTTACACCTAGAAAAGTATTTCCAGTTAAACTGTTATTATCCTGCAGAAGTCATGCTTAACAAACTATTTTAGGCTCTGATCCAAAGCTTAAAGTCAATGGGAGACTTTATCTGGTATGAAATTTTTTTGGCTCCTGAATAAGGAAAACCTTGGTTTTCAGCATGGATATTTTACTCTTGAAATACTCTCTTGTAAAATTATTTTCAACAACATTTCTTCTGGATATAATAAGCCCCGATACCTTAATTAAGTCAACTTAAATCTAGACTTAGCTTCAGATTCTCATGTATCAAATAGTGAAATAGGAACACAAAACTAAAGAAAGATCGAGACTTCAGGAGACATCAATACTCTTTCTCACTGTATACACACTCATGACGTAACTTCAGAACAACTAATTTACCTTCTCTTTGCTGTATAGTAAAGATCTTGTAGACTTGTTCAGCAAACATACTGAAATCATATGGAAGAGTATCCTTAAATGTTTTGATGAATAAGAATGCAATGCAATTAGTTACAGGAATGTTGTGAGGCTCTGTGAGTATTTTTAAATGCTTTGAGAATCTGAAACACTAATTTCTGTGTACATAATATACATTGCTATTGGTTCCTTTAGTATAGGTTTCTAGAGAGAGCGCTCTGTGCTAACAGACTTTAAAGGATCTTAACACAAAGGATTCTATATGTTGAAACTTTCAAAGTTCTGTTTTGTCTAATTAAAGCTCACAACATCAATTAGAGCATTACTAGCAACTGCAAGAATAAAGAGAAGCCAAGACGTCTTTTGACGCTCACCACAATACAATACAGCTTCATTCTATATTCCGTAAGTCCATTTTAATTATTTGCAAAAAAATAAGTTAAAAAAGACCAAACTGAGGCTAACCATTCTGTCAGAGATAAGCATAAACATATACGATACCTCTTTTGTTAGGAGTTACACTTAATTATATGTATGTGCAGCACCTCAGATTTAACTAATGAATAAGAGAGATGCCAAGGGGAAGAATAAGTAGATGCCATGGCAGACTTCAGAAATTTTTAGGGACAATTTTTTTGCCAGCGTAGTACTGTTGGGGGGTGTGGGGAGACGTTATGAACTAGAGAACTTAATATGCAGTTTCTGCAACTACACTCAACAGCCATACGCAGTTGAGGCACATTTCTTCTCGACTGCTCACAAATTATGTCATTTTGCATGCTGTGCTGCACTAGTCAATGGCAAATAGAAATCACTGTTTTCGTAAGAGAGAAAAGGCAAATTGTCTCCCTTAAAGATCTCAAGGATATGACAACAGTATCCCACAACGATGGAGCAGTTATTTGTCTTTGGCGACCACAGAGTTGCAGACAAGAGAAAAATGCTTATTTTCTTGACATGAGGCCAGCCCTAGGGGACTAAAAATATAAAGCTGTATTCATCTCCTGTGAGATGAGAAAACTGAGATGAGCTGTAATATAAATATGGGTTGGATACAAGAATCATAGTTATAAAGCTGGGCAACAATTAACAATTTATCTAATTGCTTGCCTTTTTTTCTTTTTTTCCCCCCTGGACAAAGAACGTCCCCGTGGTTCACTTACCGCTGCCGAGATAGAAACAGGCAGGCAGCGGGACTCTATCGGAGTGGCTGCTTGAACTGGGACGCGGGCAGCCTGGGACAGGGCCCTCCAGTCTGCTGTGGGCTGCAGCTGACTCGCTCTTCATCTCACCGATGTGCTGGTGCCGGCATGCCAGCCAGCTGCCTGGGAGGCTCCGGCAGCCTTTATGCTTGCACCTGCCAATCATGCAAATTGAGCAAAGGCTGCTGGAGGAACGAGCCAGCTGCATGGCATGCCAGGACGCGGAGTGAGGGTACAGCCATCATCTCCCACTTGGGTTGTGAAATGGAGGGTGGCGTAAGCACGTCGGTGTCACGGCCCAGGTATCAGTTACTTCAAGGAGAGGTCCAGCTCTCCCAGGCTGCTTCTCCAACAAGGCCATACTGGGTTTGTGGACCACCCTGACAGAACGTGCCATCTAGCAATTAGATTCGTGTATAGATGGACCCGTGGGACATTATAACCATCTGCTGTCCTGAAGTATTGACACGCTGCCCCTCAGTCATCTGTTCCACCCACATTGTCCCCAGAAGTCACCACAGTTCAGTGAAAAGCTTTGACAGATGAAGCAGGCAGGAAGGAGAAAGGAAGAAAACTGGCTTGCAGCCTGATCCACAGCAGCACAAGAAGCTTGTGTGAGAAAGGAACAGTGAAGTAACAAGGAGTGAAGCCTGAGTATGTTTTCAGTTTTTCAAGCATCTACTTGCACAGCCTTGAACAATGCCTTCTCTCCTCTCGGTCTCAGAGCCTCATATTCCCACAGCAAGATGCTTCCACCCGAGTTTCTGGAGAAGTTGACTCTTATCTGGATTAGTGCTACTGAACATTTGGGAATCAGGATCAGGGCCTCTCTGACTGCTAATGCCAATCACAGGCAGAGGTTACCAGACTCCTGGATTGATGATGGAGTGGCGGAAAACCAGAGCGTACTGGTTAAATTGGTCCTTAACATAGCCAGTGCACTAAGGCGGCAACGCCTTCAAAATATGTGCAGTGTCAAGAAACACCTTCTGACATATTGCCAAAATACTGCTGACTCCTAGCCAACTAATGCCAACATTCCACTAAAAACCTAGGGTGTCAGGCATCAGTTTTACATGTTTATGGCCATCTAATTGATTTTAAGTACTTCTCTTTGTTAAACATTTGGAGGTGCTTAACCTTTCAGTTCAGCTTAGACTTCAGCCATCAGACTGAGCTGGGAGATGCCTCTTGAACAGCTAGTCAGCCTGTGCCTCGACAGAAACCAGCCACTTCTGGGCACCACGTTACACAATTTCTGCTCTACAAGTAACAGTTAGAGCAGGTCTGCCTTTAATTAGCCAAGAAGGAAGGGGGGCAAGGGACTGGAAAGGAAGAAAGAAACAGAGAAACAACAAGCAGATGAGAAAACACTGCTGGTGAGGAAATTCTAATAGAAATTGGGTGATTTTGAGTGAAATCTGGCAGTCTCTGGCACATATGAATGCATTCATTGTTGCTAGTTTTGATTAATGACAGTTGTACAATAGTGTGCTGACAGTCACTGCCATACAGACACTTTTTTTTTTAATATGAAACACTGCTGAAAATGCAACCCAATCAGATTTGGCCCCTGAACAACATGTGCTATCATCACTGTACCGTGAATTGAGATTGATTGGTAACCAGCTGTGACAAAGTGGGAAAAAGAGCCTTGTCTTTTTCAAGAAAAGAAAAGAAGAAAAATAAAAAACTGAATTGTGTCAAAACCATTACCATCTGCTCAACCAAACAACAAATAAAACAAAACACATTAACTGTTTTAAAGTATCAGAAATTAACGTACTGAGGTTGGATTCATGCACTGGCTTAAGCATCTAAGAATAATCTTGAATTAAACCATTTTTGTCACAGTTATCGTTTCCCCCCCAATTCAAAATCTGTATGTGTCCATACTCAGCCACGAATCTTCTGTGGTTATGAAATTAAAAAAAGAGAGAGAGAATTTACTGAACTTAGAGAGATTTAGCAAGGTGCTTTTTTCCGTTTGATATACTTTTTACTCATTGCATCACAGCACCCCTAGATTTCCAGATTTTCAAAAAAGTGCATGCAGCTATGCATAAAAATATATGCACCTCTTTGTCTCTCATGTGCACAGGTAGCAAAACTGTGTTTGCAGCTGGAGTCATTACATTTCTAGCGACCCAAGTGAGTCTAGCTGGTAATACAAGGATGCGCATGCTTCCCCCGTGTATTTTAAAGTTGTGAAAATACATTACTGAGTTCAACAAATCCAACTCAAGAAGATGTATTTCTTGCTGAAGGGAATTTACAAGAGAAAAAATCACATCTTGACTGTTGTGAAGTCCACTGGCCTCAAAAAATTTACATGAATTTATACCAGGCACCTATTTTCTTCTAAAATGTTATTGTAAATTAAAAAAAAAATAGAATAGAATTTTTGTATGTAGGCTTTGTAGACTTCCCTTTTTTTTTGAGATGGCACAAAAATTACTTTGCTCTTTTTTTGCCTGTTTGCCAGGATGTTTTGCAAAACACGCACAAAGCTTCGAGATTACTCACAACATCAATGATTAGGGGGCCCAAATAGAGAGATGCTACTGGCCAAAACCAGAGTAAACAGGAGGTAGTTAAGGATGCTTAAGCTTCTGTCTCCACTTCTCTTTTGTGGTGCTGGCACTTCAGCTCCCAGCATAGTGCCACAGCTTGTCACTGGCTCCTAGACTATCTGTGCCAGATGGAGGGAGCCAGCCAGAAGCCGCGGCGAGATAGGAAGCATGAGCTTCACCTGCTTCAGCCTGGTGTGGTCCAGAAGCAGAACGGAGAGCCTCCATCTCCATCAGTGAGGCAGCCACCCCTACTGTCAGCTCCCTTACAAGAAATGTTGGGTTTTTCTCCACTTCCAGCCCATGCATTGGTAAAGTGGAAGAAGAAAAGCAGCACAACTGAGGGAAAGATAATGGTTTCCCTAGCAAAACCTGAATCAGTGACAGAGAGAGCATGAATGTATACCTTTGTGTGCACTGGTCTCAAATTACTCTTTTGCACCCCCGAAATCAAGGCTGTTTGTTGCTGGGTGGCTCTTAAGACACTGCTTACAGCTATGATAGATTGAGCTATCCCCAAGGTGCTGACAGGTCGGCTGCCACTCACATCTACATGTCCAGATTCCCATGTATTCTTCGGCTCCACCATTCATGCCAGAGAACATTATAAGGCAACGTGACATTACCTTGAATTTCTTAGTGCAAGGTATATATGCAAGCAGTCACACAAAATTGTTCACTGGCCTTATTCCAACAAACCGGAAAAAGAGCTAAGTAATACAGGTTACTATTCACTGTTTTGATGTTCTGAAAATATACTGACAGGTTCTGCTTAAAATAAACAGCAGGTTCAGCTACAGTCTAAAATCTTTTATGGGTTATCAGCAGATTATTTGTAATTGCTTATGGTGGACACTCTCAATTGAAATGATGTAAAACACAAACCCACGCTGCACTGTGCCTTAAACCAAGGCATTCAATAAAGTGGCCTGAATGTAAAAAAGATGTATCCAACAGTTACAGTCATTGGATCAACATTGTGAAACCATACCTATGTCCAAGGAAACAGCACGCTCCACCTCTTCTGGAAGCATCACACTATGCAGTACTACTTTTACATACAAACGTACATATGTGAACGCACATAACTAGTACCTCACAAAATCTTTAGCCATGCGCTCACAGGAGACCCAAGAAAAATCAGGCTGCTTTTTTATGCCTGATTTTTATGCCTTTAATTTATTGAAATAATTTGGAAACACATAGAAGTTAAGAACAAAACTTATATTTGGGAATCAGCGACTCAGTAAACCCTATCTAAACTGATGCAGGCTCCACCTTTTACCTCTACATCTCTGTTTGCACAGTGAAGTATTCATAGGGAATTACCACATGATAATTACCCAAAATGGGCTTCTGATTTGATTTTAGTTCCAGACAGAGCTCCACATTTCAAAAACTGGAACGTTGTTGGAAGTATGAGCTAAGAGACCATGTAATGACTTGGCATAGAGACCTATCCTCCTGTCACCAGAAGTAGTCCTTTCCCTCACAGATGAGACAAATTTGTCAGGCACTTGGAAAGATCTGTATTATTAATGCCTATGTCATAAATTCATCCATCAGAAAAGCACCCTTGATTTTTAGGGCTATCTGCTCAGCACATGCCACTAAAAACGAATTTTAAGGAAAAGCAAAATACTGGGTTTGTCCATTTTTGTTTTTAAAAGATTGAAATGATACTGCAAGGACTGGAACACACTAAGAAGATCTGAGCCCAGACTGGCATCTTGCACTCCCTAAATATGGCTTGATGCATTTTTTTTAACATGAGCACACAGGTTATGAGTAGTATGAAATAAATAGGATTTGTGTTGGCCTGTCTATTATTATTTGTCTTAAGCATGATGAATGATTATGATAGACTTGTCAGAGAACTAACTGAAATATTTTCTAATCTATATTTCGAATCAGTAACCAACTTTGAAGTGGTAATTAAAGATGAAGTCATATTAATGTTTTAATGAAAGTGTCTTCAATATTACAGTTGAGCCAGAAATTATATTATTAAAAAGTACATTTTGCTACTGTTAAGTAATTCTCAACATAGGACTTACCAATAGGAACTGGAAAGTAGTTCTTAGGTTTAAAACATTAACCTTGCAGTATTTTCACTGACAGTTTTTGTTTGGTTGTTTTTAACTGAGGTGACAACTTGTATCCCATGCAGGAATGGAATGTGTTAAAGCAGAAGAAATCCCTGCAGGCCAGCCATGCCAGTAGCATCAATGATGTCAGAGCTCTTGAATCTTTCTTTTACAGAAAAAACCTGCATGGTTAACTATCTTTACTTTTTCATTCTATAATTGTAATAGTCGATAAACTGGTAACGGTGAGTTTAAACTGTTTGATATTCTTACACTTTTCAAGAAAGCAGGCTACCTCAGTATTCTGAAACTTATAAATACAATGTATAAACTATGTGATTACTAAGCTTTTACTTAGTATACTCTGCTTTTCTGACACTAAAGAAAGATTCAAGCACTAGAGTGGGTATCTGAGTGAAATTCTACATCAAGTTTTCTTAGGTGTCCTTCCTGTAGACCATTCTACGCAGTCTTTTGTGCGTAGAAAATTCAGAGAAATCCATGTTTGAGGCTGCTACTACTGGCATTAAATTTTGTTTCAGAACTCTGCTAGTGACTTCATTAATTCTCTGAAATTTAACAATTCTAGGACGTTAAATAAGAAAGAATAAAAAATAAACCATTCTCTTGTGACAAAACTATTTCAAGTGCACTGTCAGTGATCACTTTATAGATCACCAATGGTTCACATAGCATAAAGAGAAAACATGTAGGCAGGACTGTTAGTTGACACAGTTCCTTTATGGCTGCTGTCCGTGGAGTTGTAAAGCTATTTTCCCAACCTTGACCCTTATGTAAGCAACTGGGGACTGTTTTCATGCATCCGCAAACAGACTGCCTGAAACAATAGCTCTTCTTCAGCTCTGTAGTGAGAACTGACACTTAACATGAAGCCAATTTAAATGTCAATGTTATTAACCATTTCTCTGCTGATCACCAGCGGAGCCATGCACCTAACACATTTGCTCACAGCATTTAATATTTCAAACAAATCGAATGGCAGATAACTACTGGGTTAGACTATAGACCTCTGGGGTAACTGTGGGACAATATGTTTACAGGACATTATTCAATGCCATGCCTGGAGGAATTTTAAAAGTAAAAAAATACTCTAATTTACACTTTCACTTGGCCATGTATTCCTCAGAAAACTGTAAGGAATATTTTTCCCCTTTCAGAACAGGAAGGGATCACTGACAGGAAAAATATCAATCAGAGAAGAGGGATTCTCAACCAAAAGAACCAACAGGAGGGGGTACCCCATCAGCACTGGGGTACATCATCTTGATGCTATATAGACAAAAATAAACCTCTCTGTCTCTAATATGTCTGGTTTTACAGGGGAAGTTTCCTCAAATGATGCGACATAACAGCTAAAAAGATGCTTAGATTGCACTCCACTGAAATTTGCCTGTGTTCAGTTAGGCTACACGGACTCTCCGCAAGTTGCACTGCAGCTTGCGCTATGCCAGCCGTGTGCTGCACTAAACCCAAGATAACAACATCCTCTGCAAACCACCTCTACTCCCTCCAGATGTAAGTAAGAATACAAATAGCATATTAAACCTCTTTCTTTCACTGTCTCCTTTTGACAAGCTATTAAGAACATCCAATCTTCTCCCCTATGCTCCTCATAGAGGGACTTAATCTCTCCTTGATGCTTTAGCTTAGGAAACAAAAGATGGGCGTACAAATCATACTGGATTTAACCAGAGGTGATGAATAGTGCACGTGATACAGCTAATACGAAAAACATTCTTTTTCCTTGACCCTTTATTTAAAACCGTTAATTGTTATTAATTGTAACAGAAATTTGCTGATGTAACCAAAGATTATATCCATTACAGCACTAAAATACACTCTTTACGCTAATTAATTTTCAATACACATTAGACTGCATTTTGTTACAATCTGCACAGAGATTAACTTGACCAAAGCACATAGCGCTGTAGTGTTATTAACTCATATTTCATTGAAAGGTCATTGTCCCCTTGGTTGTGTCTAGAGGAGGCTGTAGTTAAATACCTCACTATCCCATCCACAGAATATAAATAGAATTATCTAGCGCTGTGTTTATTCTTAAAAATTACTGTCTCTGTGGCTTACAGGGCCTCATCCTGTGATCGTGGAGACTGCAAATGCAGAATATCTCTGCCTTTCAGGCCCGTCCTGGATCTCCTCTTAAAAAATCTAACTTTTCTGAGTTTGTTGATATAAGATCTGCTGTCATTTGCATTTAAATCCATTTCAAAGATTTGCACCTGGAAGACAGTGAAAATGCACATGTATCAGAAGTGTGACAGAGTGTTTCTGCTCAGGTTATGCATACGCAACTACTTCTGCTGTTCGCACGACTGCTAGACAGTGTCTGTGCCATGACTTGCTAAAGTAACTTTTTGTTGCCTGCAGGCAGAAGGAAGTTAGAGCATGGGCAACGGGAACCAGGGGGAGCCGATAAAGAGGCTGGGAGGAATTAGTCATTTCGAGAGGCATTTGGGTTGATAGTTTTTGTCCGAGATGAGCATGGATGGGAGAGGTCACGTTGGTGGTCAATACTTTAAGAGAAGCTATAGCAAGGTGGCTATGAACGAAGTTAGGAGATAATTCACACTTTTGAGAAACTTTGTAGCTTACTATCCTTCCAGAATGCCCAGAAGTTAATGGTTGGACTTGACGATCTTAAAGGTCTTTTCCAACCTAAATTAATCTATGATTCTATACTTCTCAGGACCAAAGAGGGCATTTTTAAAAACATAGCAAGACTAACATCTACACAGACTTTTGTTGTTGGAGCTAACATATGTCTTAGAATAAGTTATGTCTAAACTCTCAACTGCATTTATGGTTAAACCTCAGTGTCTGTCACTCAGAGCAGTCAAATAAAATAAATATAAAATCTGTGGTTCTCAGCAAATAATGAAAACCCTTTAATGTGTTTAAATATATGGGTAATTTTCAACAACGAAAGAGAGTACATTCTCCCAAGTAATTTTTAAAGAATATTCCTAATCTTTCATAAATAAGAAAGCTTACAGTGCTGTTTATGATTTTCACTGCTGTGTGTCACTACTGTTTCATTTAACAACCTACAATCTTTTAACACTTAGCAATATACTTTGTGTAAACTACAGGCCATTTTCATTCTGAAGCATCACTCTTGTTTTTTCATTCTACACTCCCATAGCGTGGGTGGCACGTAAAACAAGTACCTCATCCTGCTGGTACAGTTGCCACTTTTCATCTCTAGTACAATATTCATCTAATCAGACAGTGCCTGTAAATGCAACTTACAAGAGCAGGTTGTAATTTCATTAAAGATGTATTTACTGAGCTAAACCAGCTGTTCTGGGCTGGAATGGAAAAAAAAAGGCCCATGTGATTGCTACTCAGTCATTTTTAAGGCAACTGAAAAATGCATTTGCTGAGCTAACCTCACTCTCCCAAAGAGCAGACACTGCTAGCTTCTTCTGTGTAAAAGGTTTAAACAGTTATTATAATGTGTCATAAATTTTAACTTGTAATTGAAAAACTCTTCACTTCCTCAAAAAAAAAAAAAAAGAATCAAAGAATCTGTATTACTTGCTATGTAATTACAGACCATGCAGCTGCTCTCTTCGGCTTCGCTAGAAAATTTGAAGACATGAAACACTGTACAAACCTTATTCAAATTTTATTAAATTGCTAGTCATAGATGTGCCACTCTCATATTGGAGGCTCTCAAATAATATGTCTTTCCTCCTGTTACCAGGACTAAAAAGCAGATGAAACAAAAGCTGACCCTGGCCATATTGAGCTCCTCACCACACAGGAGACCATCAGCGCCTTAGCAGGAAAGTATAATCTCTATTTCTGCCAAGCAGACGAAGGGGAACCTACCCCAACGTGTGGCTGGAAAAAGACTTCAATGTAAAAAGACAATTTTAATTTCATTTTTCAATAGGTCCTGGTCATTCTGCATGGCCACAATTATCTGAGTCACTTTTGTACAATTTTTGTGCCATTTCCTTGTGTCACTTATGAAAAAAACCTCTGTTCATGAAACAGCGAACTTAGTATCTCAGCCAAAGGCATAGGACTGGTGACCCCACAGTATCCTGTTCACCTCCAGTAGTTTGACATGAGTCATACTTGATTAACTATTCCCTAGCCTTTGTGTACTGTGGAAGCTATGGTGCGATGCTGAATTTTTAGAGCAATTAAAATAAAATATACACCATGCACCTCTATCCTTGATTCACAATGCATTTCAGTCTTGGGTCACTGATTCAAAATGGACAGCTTCTGGAAAAAATCTTTACGCACCCCAGACTTCGCATTGTTTCTTTGTTTCTCCCTGTTGATGCAGTATCAACATTTTTAACAGCAAATTATTAATTTGCTGGGATTGGTTTATGCTCTAAATAGAATTTTCAATTCTGAAGAATCAGTTAATTCATTATCCCAACAATGTAAAAGAACTATGAAAACAGTTAACATACAAAACCCACAACACTGTTTCTACCTGGTCCTTCTTATAGCTTTTGTAATTCCTGCCCAAGCACACACAGAAGAGCTCCACCACATGTACCAAGGTATTTGATATCTCAAGTCAGGTCTACAGGGTTTAGGAAAAGTAACATCCTTTGACTGTTAGAGAGACCTATTCTTCATAGGCACTTTGAAAACTTCCACTATAAGAACCACTTTAAGGGTTTTAAATCAAAATATAGACTATCATAATTGTTTTAGATCATAAATTCAAAATAGTTAAGATTTGCAACAAAGCCTTGTACCCTCAGAAAAAACTTATGTCCATCTGTTCTCAGTTTTATATCACGGCTACTCATACATATCTGTGTAATTACATAGACAATTCAACAAAATGGCTAAATTAAATTTTTTTAAATAGTCTTATTTTCAAACATGCTAGTTTCTTTAGAAGTCTTTTTTTTTTCTCATTCAATTCAATTGCAACTGGAGATGTTTACAGTTCACCAGGGACCTTTATAATTAAAACTGTAATAGCCTGAAATTATTTTCCAATTATTACTCAATGCACCAATTGGTGGAGCGATACTGTTTATATTTGTCACTAGAAATTACAGTGATTACTTTTCTCTTTGCTTTCACATGTGTCACTAAAAAAAGCTAAAAGGAAGTAAAATGGAAGACCAGAGAAGGATTGCTGAAAGACTATGGATCCAC
Source organism: Phaethon lepturus (assembly GCF_000687285.1). NCBI lineage: Eukaryota > Metazoa > Chordata > Aves > Phaethontiformes > Phaethontidae > Phaethon > Phaethon lepturus. Next base: position 78,004 of record NW_010534105.1, on the reverse strand, counting down.
TATCACTGATTCTGGCATTTATCAGGAACAAATTACAGAACAAAATGCATAGAAAAGTTCAGTTTATTCCACTTTGCTATCACTGAACTAGACAGTTCTGAAAGCTGAACTAACAAGAGACAAATTAAAAAATTTGCAATAATTGTTGAAGCAGGTACCTACTATAATTGTTTTGTAATCTAGAGGTGAAGTCAAAAGGAAATTATTGAAAAAACAAAACCAGACAGATGTGCAAAGAAGGTCGTTAGCAGTAAAAACAGGAAATTGATATTGAAAGTTGTAAGACAAATAGCTGCACAGATCTGCTCAGAAGAAGGATTTATGTATGTAGGAAGAATAACAAAGGGAATTCCTTGAGGGTTTCATATTTCACTGTAGATGTTAGAATGCTTAAAATACAGGAGCTCAGAAGCTGAAAGCTAATTTTGGTTTTATCTCAAAAAGAAAAAAAAATCTTTAATTTCATCAAGAAGGAAAAACTTGGAAATTTTCTTCTTAATTTATAAAATTGCTATATTATAATTTTTTAATCCATTCATCCATCCATCACACTATACTTGGGCAAAGTTCTTTGCTTGCATTAAAAAATCCAGGAAAAACAATAGCTTTTCTTCCAGACATTCCAAGTTTATCTTCCTTGATTAAGCATCATGCAGTATGGTTTGGAAATTTCCACCTTTTGGACAGTGAAGCCTCTGCTTATGTATCTTGCTATACAAATGATACATTTTGGAGATGAAAACATACAGTCCTGATCATCAGAGGTATTTGCTTTTGAAGTGTGTATGTTGGACTCTACTAGATGACCACAATCCACATGGCTCCGGCAGTGGTAACCCACTACGTGGGCAGTGGCAGTGGTAGTCCTCTATCACCCAAGGGGGTCTCCAGCATGGAATTCTGCAACCTTGCCCCTTCCTCATCCATCCCTGTGATGTTCTGGGAAGCTGACGTAAATGAAGACGTACTGCTACTTTCTATTTTAAGATGCCAAAACACACTTAATGAAATGTTAAACAGCAATATAAAAACACTGCAAAACATTGTGAGTAGTTTCTGAGCCTGAAGTTGATTATGATCAGAATGTACCTGACTAACCTTCTCTTCTTTTAGTTAAAAGCCCAGTGAAAGCTCTTCCTGTGCTTCCTGTTTCATTTCTTCTTCCTTAGAAATATATCATGAGTGAACAGAAAAAATGACCTCAAAGCACATATTACTATGTGTTTCACAGTAAGATATAAAAGAAAAAGAAGAAACATAGTCATTAAAAAAACGCTAATAAAAGTGCAACCTAATCAAAGGCACTGTTGGTTCATCATCTATTACTTCTGCTTATGAGACCTAGAAATGGACATGATTTAAAACAACAGAAGCAGAACAACAGTAAGAATAAATCACAGAAGCACAATGTATTTACTATGGACTACTCTACAATGTATAGTTCAAAAGCAAGCAAAGAGAAAAATTCATCCTGTCATCCAAAAGTTTGCTCTTCAAAATATTATTTTATGTATTACATGCATACACATCTATCAATATTATTAGCAAAAAAGCTATGTCATTTTTAAATTTGTTTTAAATTGCAAGGAAATCAATTATAAAATGCATTCCTATATATATACATATGTATCCCTACTTACATAGAAACGTTTTTTCTAGATTATGTATCATTACATTAATACATTTAGCTGCAGAATTGCATGCTCATGTAAGACATCTTACAGAGTTGAGGGTGTGGAAACTAAAGGAGGTATTATCCAATTTGAGTTTTGGGATTTTCTTAAAGATTTAGAAATTGAGAAACAAAAGCTATTAACCCAAGATGGAAACATGACTAAGTGCTGTGTGACTCTGAGGAATTTTCCAACCAGTTTTCATGAAAGTATATGCAACACTAAGCGCCATATTTAGCAAGTGGACGAAGACTGCCAGATAACAGCCCTACCACATTTTTCACCTTGTTGGGATGAAGGTGTAAGACATGCTGTGATAAAGAAAGCAGACAGCAATGTCTAACTTGTTTTAGTTAGACCCAGTCTAGTAGTATGGTCACAGAGCACTTAGTATAAATTGGCACAAACTAGCTGCAGTCACCACTGCAGCTGCTCTTTTTTAAGGATTGGAGGGGCAGAAATAACACTGGCAGCCAGCCTACAATAAGTCCAGTGTTTAAAGCACTTGTCTGAAGAACAGAAGGTCTAGATTATTTTTTGCCTTTCTTCAAATTCCATCAGCAACATCCCAGGAATAACCAACACTGATAGAAAAGAACAATCAACTGTGGTAGGGAAAAAAAAAGCCCTATTCATATCTGCTGTTGAACTTAAAAGCACTGCAAAAATGTATCAGGAGTCATAGGGCCAGAAGGATTCCCGGGCTATGGAGACCTGGGTTCTCATTCCTGTTTCCAGATCTACTTCTGTGTTAAGATTTTGTAATCTAATAATGATTCGTCATCAAAACTCGGAAGTTCCAGAAACCGAGGACCAAACTCTTTTCTGTTAGCTGAGGAGGAGCTGAACTAATTTAATGTCCTTTTATAAGACAGACTCTCATCCCCTGATCACTCTGGAATTTTCTCTGTTTGTTCCAGATTCAGTGGATCTTTCTTGAACACAAAGGGCCTGTTCCAAATTCCAACTTTGTTTTCCACTTCTGCCAGTTTGTTCTTTGTTTCCTCGAGAGGAAGGTTTTTCTCCGAGACTCTACCAAAATAAGCCAAGAAGCCAGAAAAGCCCACCACAGCGCTTTGCTAATTCATCCTGCTAGTGCGACGGAGCAGCTCTGCAAGTCTCTAGCCAAGTTTACTCCCTTTTGGTATCAGCACTTATTATGAAGGCTACTATCACTAATACATTCCTAAAACATCTTTATTTTTCTCCAGCCGATTCAATGAATACCCATGTGCTCACAATACCTACGCATCACTTTTTTTCCGGCGCACCCAGCGCTGTTTGCCTGCCTCTATTCGCTTAATAAATTGTAAACTTAAATTGGAATCCTGTTTGGGACTCAATCATTTATCACACACGGGAATCCATTGCCTTGGACAATTCAACCCAGAATGGGCTTCCCTGCTCAGCTGGCTCTGGAACAGGTTTTGTAGTGCCAAAGACCAGCAATATGGGACATAAATCTTGCCCATAACGTCAAATAACAAACGATAATAGTAGGGAGTGATTCCAGCATTACTCAACAACTGAAGTGTGAAAGTGTGGGGAACATGAATGTTGCTCTCACCTTCCTCTCGGTAAGTCTGCATCATCCTTCTTCCACCGGACTGTGGGTGTGGGATCCCCCTGCACCTGGCACCGGAAATCCACGGCCTCCTCCTCCAGCACCACTTGGTTAATCGGTCGCCTGAGAAACGTGGGCCGTTCTTGAAAGAGACATTAAAATTCCTTAGTGAGTCAGAGGGTTGAAATGAACACTTTTGGCTTTTCAGCATCTTTTTGTTCACCGATTCACGGAACGAAGAAGGGAGGCTGAGCTCCACAAATTCAGACAAGCAGAACTGATGATGTGCACAAAGAAGCCGGAAGATGACTGCCAGGCTGGAGAGGCGGTGGCTGCCGCATCCGGCCCTCACGCAAGAGCTGAGTGCCACCAGCAGGAAGCCTGTGCTAGCACTGACTGCCCGCCTGCCCTGCCAGCGGAGAGGTCTCCAAGACCGTGCCCTTTCGTGGGAGCATTTTGGCTCTGCACCACCGCGTACACCCAGCGTGATCTAAACCTCCTGCCTGCTGTAGCGATGCAGGAGCTGCCCACGGAGACAGCCTGCCTTCGGCAATAATCAATATCTTGGTGCTTCGGAGCAAAATGTAAATTCCGTGTTATGCGTCTCAGGCAACTGTGGACTATCGTACAGAGGTCAGAGCTTCCCTGATCCCCATCGCTAACTTCACCACGGAAAACTAAATTAAGGTCTGAATAATAAGTTCTGTTTACCCTTGTTATGTTAGCCTGCACGACTACAAATATTATTAATCACCATAATGTTGTACAGGCCTGCTTAAAATCCAGACGCAGAGCCACAATCTGATCTCAGTTATACTGGTACAAACCCAAAGTACCGGTAATTTCATTTGAAAGGATATCACTGGGGTTAGTTTCCAAGTTGCCTTTGGACTGCATAAATTTTGTTCTGTCCTCTCCTGGCCATACCACACTTTTATTGTCAGAGATTATTTAGCTGGAGTCAAACCATTATAAGACTGGGTTTATGTGAAGCAGTATTTCCACTCAAGACAGGGATTTGTTTTAAAGACATTTAAAACTGGTTACACACTACATTTCACGTTTCATTCTCAGCAAGTTGAAGGGTATGATGTAACTGAAAAAATTATTCAAAATTCACAGAGATGTAAGCAATACCAGATTCTGACTCAGGCAGTTTGTCTTGATAACTACAGAGCTGAGTTTATGGGTTGGCTGTCCATGTTTATTATATTCAAATAAAAAAAACCCCAAACATTAGAAGAACATTAATAAGGTTGCAAAATCAAGCACACAGAACCTCAGTGCCAGAAGTGCCAGAACGAAGTCTGTCTGTGTACCCTTTAATCACTCCCTTTCTGTTTATGCCTTATGGGACTGGTTGCAATTATATGATCATATACTACTTTTCCCCCAAACATCTCCAGGTTGTTGGTATTCATTTAATGAGCAGGTGTTTAATATTTTGCTTTAGCTGTACCATTTAGTGGGTGGCCTCCTGTCATACTACTCAAACTTCACTTCAGTGACAGAATTATTAATTTCCTCATGACCTCCATTACACCCATCTTAATGCTTCATAAGCAAGTCACTTATGTTTATAGCCCGTCTCTGAAGTGTGATGGAGATCTAAAGAAAGCAAGGTAAAAAATATCTGCTAAATTTTGATCCTCAACTTGAGACACAAAACTGCCACTTTTTTTTTTTAAATTTAGTATTAAATTTCTGTGCTCTATTGAATTCAGTTGCAGCCAGTAAAATATTCAACACTTTTACAAATGAGAATATTAAGTCAGAGAACAAGGAACACAAAAACCACCTGTTAATAATTATGTAAATGAGTGACAGCATCATACAGGAATTCCATAACACTAGCAGGGGGACCTAGTGGCAAGGAAAAACGTATTTTGTCAGCAGAAGAATAGAAACACTCAAGAATCTATAGCACTTTTCCAGTGCCTAATGGGCAGAGATTCTTCTCTGCATTTCTCCCAAGCCATCGCTTTTGTCCCATTCCCAGTCCTGACCAGGACCTGCAGGTTCCAGCGGCATTTGGGCAAGTAAATTCAGTTCTAGTCTCCCCCCGCACGTTGAAATCTCAGTCTTTATCCCCTGTTTCAGGTCTGCGTACCAGCCGCGTACAACCTTCAGCACAGCTCCTTGTCCTGAGCGTGCTTCATCAGGTTCTTCCTGCCCGGTGCATGTAGTCTCCTGACCCTTCCCTGCCTGCAGCTCGGTTTGCTCCTGCCCTCACCTATGAGTCCTGGCCAGCCTGTGACGGTGCCTCAAGTCCCCCTCCGTTCCAGCCACTGGCTGTGCCAGCTCTTCCCAGCTGCAGACTTCTTCCGTAACCGGCTTGTCTCCTCCTAGCCCAGAATGTTGCTGGAACCCAGAAAGTGTCCAAGTCCAGTCTCCCGTCCAACTACCCACGCCTCACAGCAAACTGACTCTTCTCCACTCTGTGTTTGAACTACACTTGAACTGGAGCTTCTCTTCTCTGTGCCGCCCAGCTACAGCCCATCCACAATAGTAACACAAGAAAAATCAGTTCAAGTAACCAAGTAGCCTCCCTGGAGAGTGACAGTAGCACTAAACTGCAGTTGCAGGAAAACGCTGTTCAGACCTGCATTCTGCCTGGTGTCTCTGGTGTATGGTTTTTTTTTTTTTTTAGAGAGGTGCATAATTGGCTACATTTGGTGAAAATTATTGGGACAAGCAAAACATTACATCTCTGGCACAGTGTAACTATTTCCCAACAAATTTTATGTGCCTGTTATTCAATATGAGGGACCTGCATTTCTCAGGACAAAAAGCTTCCTCCATTCCTCTCCTTCAAATCCTTCACCATTTCCCTCCAATTATCCCAATTAAAAAAAAAAAAAAAAATCAGTTGAAGCAGACATCAGGCATGGAAAATTTGTATAAAGCCTTTTGGTTTGACAAACTTCTTAGAACTGGACCAAGTAACAAAAGCATTAGTTGTTAACCTTAATGCTAAGCAATGCACTTGGCCTGTCTGTAATTATGTGGATCTAGAAGAGAATATCTTAATGAAACTTTCTGTAAGTTGCAACAGTATCTTATGCACAACTTCTCTTCTAAGAAGAGCTCAGTCCAACCCCTGCTCTGACCTCATACACAATACACTCTACATTTTGGTATTTGTTTTTCAAACGATGATCCTAAACCAAGAAAATTAGATCCAGATCAGCATCCTTATAGGTGATTTAGAAACCCTTGAATTTAAATAACTCTGCATGTGCCTATATGTTCTCTTGCTCTGCATACAAAAAATTATTTTAGACCATGTTTAAAAAAGCTGCCTGTAAACATCTAAGAAATTAATGTATGTGTATTTATGAAATTGCTACCTGTGGCTGTAAATGCTTCTTATACAGGAGATGAGAAAATAAATTCCTACCACATTTTGAGAAGAACCCAGCTGACAAGACAGTAAATGGCCCAAAGGTCATTAGGTAAATCATTTGATTCCACATCAAGGCAATTTAGGAGTATACATACATGTTTGTTTCAGATCAGCTTCTCAAAATTGTGTATTTTCCAAAACAGTTTAGATTTTGTTAGAAAATAAATAGCTATGTAAGTACAGATCTCAGTTAGTAAGGACATGTAAATACCAATAACCGCTATTTCCATTTTTCCATCATCTCTACATTTTGCCCAGTGTGAATGAGGAAAGAACAAGTTATCTCTCATGTTGTTTCCTGTATTCGTACCACTCAGACAACCCCTTGAATATGTCCAATAGCTAATTATATGGCTATAAAGTGATCAGAGTGAATGCCATTGCCAATGCAATTAACATTCTTTATGTGAGATTAACTGGATTTGAGTCACCTGCATAACTTGCTTACAGTGTTAATCTCTCAGGAGACAGAGAGCTGCTTTCCTAGGCATGTTAAATAAAAGAAGTTTTCTTCACACAGCCAGGTCAAATTTAGTTTCAGAGCTAAACTTGAGAAAAAAATCTTTATATCTTTTTCGTTTGAAATGGTTCGCCCATAAACAAAGCCTTGTGGTATAATTAACCATTGTTACTCTGTCAACAGCATTCAGAACACAATATATTTGAGAAACGACAAGAAAGGGTGTAATAAATTAAAATTGTAGACATATATAAAATTTTAATATAGTTATTTTATAAGCTTTCACTGAGTAAATAAAGTACACACTTCCAATATTTTCTCTGATGAATATTAAAAATCTTTGAAGAGCACTATAAAATAGGTCATGGTTATATGTCATGTCAACCAGTCATGCTATTACTAGGGTGACCTTTATAACTTCAGAATAAACTTTTATAAAAGGGAGTTGTTAATGCAATCTGGACACACACCGACAATCTGTTGCAGCGCTTGAGATATGCGCTGCAAGAAAACCTACAGAAGTGATTCTAACCAGAAACATAGGAAAACTCTTTTCTTGCTTTGGGTGCTGACACAAGTTAACTGCAGAACTCAATTTTTCCTCTATTTAACAATTGGTCTGAGTATCACAGTCTATTAGAGAGATTCCAATGACCTTCAGATGTATTATTGCCCTTTGTCTGTTCCTCAAAAAGTTAGAGTGCCACATATAGGACCTCAATCTAATAAAAATGATCCTAACTACCTTAATGTATTTTCTCTGCTGAGGCAATTGTTAGAGTGACGGATTTGATGGTCCCCATAATGCAGAGGCTCAATCTGATTTGGAACTGTTTTCTTTGTCTTTGCTGGAGAAAAGGCATCATTTTTTAAAAAGGTTTTTGTGTTCTAGAGAGAAGTATTAAAACATGAATTAAAAGGCTTTGGGGAGGGATTTAACATCAAATGGTTTAAAAATAAAAGGATTTTTCACTTTAGCGTTCTGATGTAAAGAAAAAAAAAGAAACATTAGATGGTTGGAAGTAAGTTTCACTTCAGAATGCTGTCAATAGCATAGATATTTCATTAACTGCAACATGATCTGGATAACGTAAAGCTCTCTGCCAAAAATGAAGATCTGGAAGAAGACAAGGTATTAAGTTCACACTAAATTTACCTATGTTGGCCACATAAATTAAAATACAATTGCAAAAGCAGATGGTTTTATATTTAAAGACCATCTTCTACTGCCTCTTTTTAGGCACTTTTCCATTTTTCATTTGAGAAATAAGCACTTGCATAGACATTGCAAACTGCTACACTCTAAGCAGTACACAAGATGCGATGAGCTTTTACCATAAACACACGAAGCACTATTAAGAGGCACATGCAAATGAAGTGGAATGATTTTTATCAGTTGTTAGTGTTTTTCTCCTTTTATATACATCTACAACCAGTGTTTTTCTCCTTTTGTATACATCTACAACCATATCAATTTCAGTTTTTACTGAGCATTAGGTAACGGGCTTTGGAGACCAAATCAGCTCCTTTTTCACCGCAGTAGCCTTATCCTGTTACAACTTGTCAGTATCTGTGGATAACAAATATTGTAAAGCCAAGCTGGCTCTTTGCAAACAGCCACAAGTACACTGCAGCTGGGAAATACAAGGATTTGAAGAAAAACAGGAGGAGTTTTGCTCTGAAGGACAAAACACACACTGCCAATTTCTCTATCTTCAAGTAGGTTTTCCATGCGGCTGGGAAAGCTTCTAGGACTGATTTCCAGGATATAATTAGACAAGACTCTCTGCTGAGGCCTTCCACATAGTCCAAGCTCAGGAAAGTAAAATGTGGCACAATGTCTTCATTAAGGACTTTTTGACTTTTTTTCCTCTAGCATCATGTCGTCAGAGTATACTCTTTCTGGAACTGTGGTATCTTTTTCAGCCTGACAATGTCTAGAGAACATCAAACACAAATACTTCTTCTAGCATCAGACAACAATACCTCTTCATCCCACAGGACCTTATTAGCTGAAAAAAGGTTCAAGTACCAAAGCTAAAGTCAAAGATTAATCCAAAACAATCTGAACTGACATATCTTTTAAGACATTTTTGTACTCTTCTTAGTTATGCTTTATGTTCTTCTAAGGCTCTTCTAAATATATCTTTTTCCACTGCTTGATGCCAGCCTCTTGAAGTTGGTATATTAAGGCTTTCATTGATTTCACTGAGCTTCAGAATCAATATACAACATATACCTTTGTACATTCTCTTCAAACATACCAATTTAAGTCCAAAGGAACAAAAAGGAGTCTGAAATAGTTAAAACAACTGGAAAACTTATATGAGAACACTGCAGTAGTATGAAAAAATGATAAAAGGTTAACTTAAACAGTAATTCTTACTTTATTTAATTTCTGGCTCCATATTATATATTTATAAACCAAGCTTTCTTACAAATTGGAATGAAACTGTTTCTGTTTTGCATCTTGCTTTAAGTCTGTTCAGCCAAAGGCTACAAGCCCAAACACAAGCAAAGCAGCCTAATTTGTATCACTTACACTTCTGAATTTGGCCTTTAGAATAGTGCGTCCATAATAATAAAGTACCATGTTGCCCCATTTTGTGAACACCAGGATTGATGGATTAGTTACTAACTTTCTTTAAAGGCCAACTTAGACTGTGACAGACCCTGCCTTCTTGCTTTACTCCAAGATTACACCTTGGAGCCTCATAAAGGCAAAAATTAGCAGTAGTACTTGAAAAAGAAGACTAACAAAGTGCAGCGCATCATTTTCACTATTCAAAACACAGGAATAATTTTGGGAAGCACTGCTTATATAATCAGTTTGCTTTATGATATTTCACTGTGAAAGTTTGGCAATTTTCTGCTAGTAGAAGAATCATGACTTCTGAACAAAAGAAATGCAACCTGCATCAACACTAACAGTATGCTCTTAGCAGTGCCTAAATGCTGAAAACTAGGTTTCCTAGGCAAGTGGGGTTGAAAAAAAAAATTACTTGTTTTGTGAAAGTTCTACATGTATTATCCATGACTATCTCTCAGCAAAGGTTATTGAATACGTACCCAGCCAAGTGGATACATTATGCGTATGGGAAACTTCCATTTTCTCCTCCTACTTCTTTCCAAGGTTCTTATGGCCTATTTTACTTTAGGGTTTTTTTTTTTAAACTCAGGAAAGGTGTAATCTTTTAGGCTTGGCTTCCATGTTGTTCCCCTCAGGCCACCAGTTACCACCACACTGATTTAGTTTTTCCAGAGGCAATGCCTCAAGCTAAATTCACCGTACAGGGAGCCAGAGATCTGTCACGAGTCACATGCAGAAATTAACTTCAGGTACTACAGACAAACTTGCAAAGCCAAAAGTAATGAGTGGCTGATTCCTGGAAAGGTTTGAGAACTATTATGAAACTGTTCCTTTTCCTACAGAGTAGTGTGTTTACTAAGGGCCCCTTCACACTATGGAAAGGGCTTGGGGGTTTGTTATTTGGAAAAGGAATAGAGACATTAATAATCAGCTAATTAATACACATTCCTCTCCAGAATCAGCACCAGCTGTAGGCTTGCCAGCCACTTTATTAAATTCTCAAAGTCTCTTAGCTAAGATGTCTTCATTTTAATTATAAAGCCCATTTTGAAATATGTTCAAAACAGTTATAGTTGGGCACATGAATAATATATAAGTATTGTGATAGCTCTAGCATGTTTTTCTCAAAATTTGCATTATTCCCATGTTCCTCAAACCTGTGAGTCATATTAGAGGAAGGCTGTGGACTTAACAGATGACCTATGGTTTTGTCTGTGTTCAGCAAAGCCAATCTGAACAGGCACAGCCAATCTGACGTTTCCCAGAGTTGCTGGATTTATTGGATTTATTGTGTATGCTTAGGCTGATTGGACTGTCCAGTAGACACATTGCTTCCTGGAAACATCATGGATAATGCTCTCCAGTGTACTGTGCACGCACCCACCCACACACGAGCTGCGCCTGGCGTCCAGGAACAGAATACAACTGTTCTGCTGGTGGAAAGTAAAGCCAAGACTCCTTCTTTTGTACGGAGCAGACCAAGACTAACCTGGACACGTCTATACAGTGAGCCCAATACACCAACACAGAGCTTCAGGGCCAGGAGGCAGCCAGGAAATGGGCACAGGATAGTCAAATTGTCTTGTCAAACAGCAGATCATAACCTAAGCACCTGCTTCCTGTGTGCTATTCTTGTACAGCAAAACCCAAGATAGGAAGGGAATACCTAGACAGAAGGGGAATTTTAGACAGGAAGATACCCAGATAGGAAAGGAATTTTAAACACAATTTTCTTTAGGTTGTCTAACACAATTCTGAAGAATTAAAATATCTAATTTAAATTATTGCTGATTTTGTTCAGTATTCACAAAATCGGCCTAGATTGTATTTTATGAGTTGATTGCTATGATTAAATCCTGTAAAAATTTCAGAATATTATACTTGGCTATGTAATATTTTACATATGAAGACAAACCTAATACCTTTCGTAGCTCTGCAGGATATGAAATTACATGCATATTTCGATTTTTATTCCTACAGTTCAATGCTTTTTAACAAATTATTTTCTTAAGGATTTCTTGAGGCTTTGTAGTTTAGGACTGCAATCTGCTTGTTATCCACAGGGAGTATTACCAGAGATTATCAGTACTTAAACTGATTAAGAAGATATGTCATGTCTCTTTTATATCTGTATAAAGGCACAATTTCAACAGACTGGCTGCAAAGGACATAATAATTTGATAGAGATCCTTTCTGTGTTTTTTTCCAAGGTATACTAGTTCTGTTTTTAAAAGTCATATGCTTCCATGAATCCACAACAGTAGAGTGGAAACCTTTACAGTCTTGTAATGCTGGAAAGCAGCAAATCCTTAGTCACTCATGGATCATGTCTAGCAGAAACTTTTCTATGCCTTTTGTGAATCCCATAATGTGTGGTTTTTTTTTTTAAGTGGACAAACAAATGTTGAATTGCACACACATGCAAACACAGATGGCAATATCTATGACTGGGTTTTCCACCATATTAGCCAGAAGGTGAAAAAATTAGGAGCACCTGCTTCAGAAAGGACCTTAGTATTTCTATGAAAAGTCTAACTGGAATTACAAGCAGTCTTGTTTGGAATTTTGGTATTGTATCAAGGATATCGAAGTGATGTAGCAGGCGGTAACATTAACACTATTTCTCTTCTTTCTTTCTTTTTTGTATGCATGTATGTGTTTTCTTTAGCAGTGAGGAGTTTTTTCCTTATTGATTTTCTTTTGTTTGCTCAAGACCTCTTGACTAATTCCTACAATACCACAGCAGGATTTTGTGGCTTTGCTTCTTACCCAGTTGTTAGCAGGATGGATCCAGCTCTAGGTTCAATATTACTCTATTCTTGCTCTAGACCCTAACCATAATACAAATGTTTCTAACAAATTCTTGCCTTGCCCATCAGGTCTGGAAGCTCTTTAACACTGGAAACCTATTCTTTTTTTGTTCATTCAGCACCACCAAAAACCTAGATGATGCTGTGACTTACAGGATGAAAAATTGCTTCATGCTCTTTAAAAAACAAATGATAAAAGTGTCCCCATATATTCGAAAATGTTAATCTCAGGATTTTCTCCAATTACTTTTTACTGATCAATTGAGATCTTTTCTGCTCTCTCACAAAGGTTTGATTTCACAGCCCCACAGGAATAAGGAATTATTTAAATAGGCAATGCTGGTCCAAATCTCTGTTAAGCAGGCATTGTCATCTGTATTAGAAGTAGCTTAATGACATTTGGAAATTTTGTGATGGAGAGCATTATGTCCTGCATTACTGTCTCCGAGTGTATGAATATCACTGAGGACCTCCAATTAGATTGAAACTATGCACTTAGAAGGAAAATGTTGATCCATCACAGCTCCATAATTATAAATTGCAGCCTTTGAAACCTGGTCTTCAAAAACTGTGAAATGCGGCTTAAGCAGTACTACTGTGTTTTGTTAACCTTGTTTTGTCTTATATTTGATGAGTTACCCAGGTCAATTAAGACTATGACATTTGTAGTGAAAAGGAAACAAAAGCTTGGATTGCTTTACCAAAGACAGTCAGCTCTGCTGGATCGCTGTCTCGCTCCCCCACCATGTTGGTTCCAACGCAGGTGTACATGCCGGCATCACTTTTTCTTGTATTAGAGATCATCAGCTTCCCACCACGTATCTGTTTCAAAACAAGGAATTTATTTTTAACTTCAGAAAAACAAAAGATATCAGAAAAAATCTATCTTCACAGGCAGCAAGTTCCACAATGAAGGGATTTAAAAGTTTTGTTTGTAAATATATGTATAGCTTTAAAATTATAATCCTATATACATAAATATCTTAAAGTTGTTCTAGAACACATTTTATCCTATTGACTGATTCTAAATGCATTTCAGTTTTTTCTTCTGTTTTCATTAGATGCTTTACATTTCAAAGATTACATTTCTTGCTGCTGCTTTGGCAATGCAGAGGCTCGTATTTCTTGCATGATGAGATATAAAGCACTCTTGACATCTCTCTCAAGAAAAAGGCAACTTTATTTAGTTTTACTTAGTTCATCTCCTTTTATTTTACTCGTGTCTGAACAGTTTCCTTGTTCACTCATTAAGGCAGATTTTCTCTTTTCCTTGATGCAAACAGACTGAATCTAGCCCAAACTGAGAAACCACTTGACTCCCATAAGACTTAACATTTTCCTGGCTCCAAAGGGTGCTTGCAGAGTGGAAGAGCAGGGTAGTTGAAAGAAATAAGAAGTTTGCAGCTTGTGAAGTCACAGACAGTGTCAAAAGTTAGACAATGGGATGCTTCAGAATAAGGTAGGAATATAGCCAAAGAAACTTGAGAGTCAGGGGATCATAACCAGTTTCCTGCCGCTCTTACTTCCTCTACTCGTTCCTTCCTCTACTCGTGAGTAGACCCTAGCACAGACAGCCTGGCCCACAAAGAGCAACTATATAGACTGTTTAGCTTGCAATACTTCCTTAGGCACCCAAAGCAACAAACAAGCTTCCTGATAGTACTTCCATATTGAGTAAGGCACAGAACGAGTTACATATCATTACATACAACAGAAAACTTTATTGAAGAAACATTAATACTGAAAAGCTAAGCATTTAAAACTTAGGAATGAAATATGTCCCCGCTCCCTTAATTTATCCCATTTGCTTCCACATACCATGATATAACTTCTAATCGGTTGATAAGTAAGGTATTTCTGCTGGATCCTCTTCCATTCAGTACTTTACCAATATCATCCTAAACTGTTGTTTTTTTTCCCATGGAGTATTTGTTCACCTCATAGATATGACTGATTGTATCTTTAAAACACCTCTCTGATACGAGCTCTGGTTCATTAGCTCATTCATTAGAATCTTCTGATTCATGAGTTCATTTCATAGAACGGAGATCTCATTTCTTTTAAATCAGATCTAGAAAAGCTAAGGCCAGATCGGTCAAAGATATCTGCCGAGTTCCCCATATAACAGAGCATCTTATATAACCAAATCTACAGATATAACGGACCCCCGTTACACTGGTTATACAAATCAAGCCTCAAGAAGTCCAAGTTGGAGACCCAAACTGGAAGCAATAAACAACTTTCCTCCCCTCATTTGGGAAAACTCAGAGAGGCCAGCTGCCAAGAGTAATGACGAGTTTCTATGGGAAAGGCTATAAAGCTGTAAAGTTCTGCTGCTCTCAGCTGCGGGGCTTTAGTGCAGGCCCTGTGTCTATAGACAACCACCTGAGTTGTACTCACACTGATTCGCTCTTCCCTGTCATCAATACGGACTTTATCTTTCTTCCAGTAGATGGTAGGCTCAGGGTGTCCACGAGGTGGCTGGCACTCCAATATGGCAGGCTCTCCAGCTGCCACCACAACATCTGTAGGGTTTTGGCGAAAGTCATCCCGTAGCACTAATGCAATAAATGAGGGAAAGAAGAAATAAATTAGTGGAAGTGATGACATGGTAAATGGGAGGAAAAAAATACATGCAGACACATATAATATTAAACAACACAGAATCACAGAAACATTAAGGTTGGAAAAGACCTTTAAGATCATCAAGTCCAACTGTCAACCCAACACCACCATGCCCCCTAAACCACGTCCTGAAGTGCCACGTCCCCACATTTTTTGAACCCTTCCAGTGATGGTGACTCCACTACCTTCCTGGGCAGCCTATTCCAATGCTTGACCACTCTCTCAGTAAAGAAATGTTTCCAATATCTAGTCTAAGCCTCTCCTGGTGCAACTTCAGGCCATTTCCTCTCGTCCTATCACTAGTTACTTGGGAGAAGAGACCAACACCCACCTCACCACAACCCCCTTTCAGGTAGTTGTAGAGAGTGATAAGGTCTCCCCTCAGCCTCCTCCAGCCTAAGTTAACCACCAGTTCCCTCAGCCGCTCCTCATAAGACTTGTTCTCTAGCTTTGATGCCCTTCTCTGGAGACTCCAGCACCTCAATGCCTTTCTTGTAGTGAGGGGCCCAAAACTGAACACAGTATCCGAGGGGCGGCCTCACCAGTGCCGAGTACAGGGGCACGATCACTTCCCCACTCCTGCTGGCCACACTATTGCTGATACAGGCCAGGATGTTGTTGGCCTTCTTGGCCACCTGGGCACACTGCCGGCTCATGTTCAGCTGTTTGTCAAACAGTAACCCCAGGTCCTTTTCTGCTGGGCAGCTCGCCAGCCACTCCTCCCCAGTCCTGTAGCGTTGCATGGGGTTGCTGTGGCCGAAGTGCAGGACCCTGCACTTGGCCTTATTAAACCTCATACAGTTGACCTCTGCCCATCGATCCAGCCTGTCCAGATCCCTCTGCAGAGCCCTCCCACCCTTCCGCAGATCAACACTCCCACCCAACTCAGTGTCATCTGCAAACTTACTGAGGGAGCACTCGATCCCCTCATCCAGATCATTGATAAAGATATTGAACAAGACCGGCCCCAGTACTGCCTCCTGGATAACACCGCTTGTAACTGGCCACCAACTGGGTTTAACTCTGATCACAAACAAAAAAGCCTCAACCATTACTAGGTGATGACTTATCATCTTATATTTACTATAAAAGATCTCATAAAAAGAGTTGGTGAGACTTGACCTTTTGTCCAATGAAGGCAGATTTCATATTCTTTTTTTTTTCCTTGTTTTTTCTCCAGATAAGAACACTGCTCTGCATTTAAATTAGAAAGACCTGTAGCAGGTATTACCCTTTTTAACCTTGACAGGGTCACTTCCGATACTTGTAAAAGTAGCATTGCAGGTCTGATATTGAGTTCTTTTTGTAAGAGAAAACAACTTGCTGAATATCTGGCTTGCTTGGATCTCCAAGTTCAGCATAAGCTAGATAAAGTGACACAACTGATACCAAATTGCCGAGTTACACTATGATTAAGGATATTGTTATTATTACTATTATTATTGTTAGCAAGAAATACATGCTGAAGTGATCATCAGTTCTGAAAGGTGCCAGAGAAATCAAGATGATGGTAGTGTGCTTCCAGCATATTTATTTCTTCCTTTTATTTTTTTCGTTTTAATATTTCTGCACCTTTTACCACTGCTGTCCCACGACATTGAAAAGAAAGAGCATTTAAATCACCAAGCTGTTTGAGAACTAAATTAAGCAACACAGGCCAGCTTTTTATGTAAATCAAGCTTCTGTAAAGAAGGATTAGGTCCAACTAGCTGGCTTCAGTGTGTTAAAATGATATCCACTTCATCGTTATTCTTCCATGTGTGTTCTAGTCTCTAGGTTAATTGACATTCTTATAAACATAAAACTGAAAATAGCTCTAGATGAGCTACTGAAATAGAATTTAGGGCATTTCCCCTCCTTGAATTTCAGCGACGTATGGCTTTCATTACAGCTTTAAAACAGTTCTCGCCCTTAATGGAACCAGGGCCCTCTGAGAAATTAGAAAACACTGTATCCGAGTGAAGGGGCAAGTCAGGAAGAGTTCAGCAGAAATTGCTCAGTCTCATTTCATAAGCAGAGATAATTTACTGCTTTCAATGTTAATAAAATGTGCCCCATTTTAACATTTGGAACTGAATATTTTTCTGTTCTGTAAGAAGCCAGAAGAAAATATGATTAATACATACAAGAATTGGTCTCTGAATGGGTTGAGGTGAGCAGGCTGTATATACGTGGCACTCAAAATGACACGAGGTCACTTTTGTCCTCCATTTTGGGATATACAGGTAGATCCCAGAGGAAGGAGGGATCTAATTGGAAGTTAATTCCTTTTCTAACACAAAAAAGAGTGATTATTTAGGTCTTGCTCTTGAAGCATAAAATAAAAGTGACAGGACGCAGTTGGCAAGAAATGCAACTCTGGCAAGAACCCGTATTCTTCTCAGGTGACACACCCAATTGATACATTTTTTCCAACAGAAAACTTAACAAAAGTCTGAACCCCAAAATATTTCTGATTAATACAAATCACTCGTACACTTCAGATTCACAATAATCAGATTGACGGAAATGGAATTTATAGAGCTGCAAGATCAAATGGAAGAAATAACTTACGTAATGCACAACACAGAAACAGTAGGCTGAAGTTCATCGGCTGCTGAGTATTTGGCATTACAAGATTTTGCAAAGCCAAGAAAGCTAATACCACAGCAATTTCAGGGAAAGAACCAGAAAAAAAAGTCTTACAAAATCACCTATTTCAGGAAGCATCTTCATGTGTCTCTGTGATCACTATGACACACAGGAAGAAAACATACTTGTAGGCAACTCTTTCATATAACTGGCAAATGGAGAAACACGAACTTCTGCCATTATTATTACACAAAAAATAAATATTCATTTTTATTGGCTTGGTTCTTTGTACAATTACAGAACTTCCGTTAGTGGAAAATCCCCAGAAAATCAGCAGATCCCACAACATAATGACTTTATACTCCTGACTCCTAACTCCTGGCAGCAATATTAAGGCAGGCATTTTCCTTGAACATTTGACGCTGCTATATGAAGCTGACAAATACAGTTTCTGGGGGTGATACACAGCAAATTACATTAACTTTCTCTGAATCATCCCAGCCACTGTGTAAGGTTCCAATCAGCCTCAGAATATGAGGCTAAGAGGTGATTTGATTTTATCACATTCTTTTACCCAAGTCTTACTGCAAATCTGGCTTGAATGGAAGACAAAATTGATGCTACAGGGTTTACTTAATCTTGCTCTGTACCTCAGTACATATGTGAATCTTGAATAGATGTATCTCACTATTTCCATCTAAAGCATTCTGTGTTTTGGAGGAAAACAAAAAAGAGTTGGAGAAAAAATGAAATAGGGAAAAAATAAATCAGGGACAGAAAGACAAAGATAAGAGAAAAATGTGTGGAATATAAATTAAAGAAAGAAAACAACTCAGAGATGAAGAGAGGGAAGATTGTAAGTGTAGGGAGAGTGAAAACAAAAAGCCAAGTAAAGGAAGGAAAAGAGTAAGAATAAAAGCAGAGGAAACACAAGGTAAAGAGCAGGCTGCCATTCCTGTGATTCAGTGCTTTTAATGCTACATAACAATGATGATACAAAGCACAGACATCAATCTGATCAGCACAGCCATCCCAGTAGACCCAAACATCATCTCGAGAGAGAAGGAGCAGGGAAGAGGAAGAGTGTGGGCAGGAGGAGACCGGAGCGCTAGCTGGTGAGCTCGGCTGTCCCACTCCAGTGGCACAGAAAGGCACAGAAGAAAGGAGCGCCAACTGGAAGTTGAGCCCGGTAAATGGAAAAGTTGCAGCACAGCTTAGTGCATTCACCATACCTAATGGCACAATCATCTGTGAAAACGGAAAAATGGTTGAGAGCTGCAAGAATATTCCTCAGCCAATTATCCACAATTGCTGGGTACTTCCAAATAACTATTAGTAAGCCGGAGCAGATCACCCTCTCCACACACTGGCAAGAGGTTTTTGTTCACTTGGGAAGCCAGCCCTTCTCAGGGCTTGGCAGGGCACAAATACTAGTGTTTAAAAAATGCAACACAAGTGGTGAAACGTTGCCATCAGGCTCCTCTTGTTCATCCCATGTTCTTATTTTCCTTTATTCTAATCTTAACATAAGGTACGCAGCGCGCTCTGTGCTTGCCTTGGGTGTTACCCTACATTTAACAAGGGATGCCAAAGCGGAAGATCCCCGGCATCCCGCCCCGCGTGCCTACGCCGGGACCGCAGTCCGGCTGCTGCCCTCGGAGAGCAGGACC
>NW_010534105.1:46743-58604 GCF_000687285.1 Phaethon lepturus | reverse complement strand
CCAACGGCAGCGACGGCGATGCAGGGGTGAGCTGCTCCCCTCTGCCAGCCCGACGGCAGCGCGGCCATCCTCACGTCTGGAGAGGCAACGCCTGGAAAGGGCAAAAGCTTTCAGACAGCTACGCCTCGCTGTTTGGAAAGGCACCGGGGGAGCGGAGAGCTGGAAAGGACAGCTACATCGTAGACGCAGCCGACGACGATGCTGTGGACAAAAGTTAATTAAAGTTTGATCGGTCTCTTTGTAGCTCGAACAAGCTGATGCTGCGCAAACAAGATAGAAGTCTGCGAGCTGTCGCGTCGGTCTTTAAGGCATGCAAAGTCCTGCGCAGCCATTTACAGGTACCCGCGAGCACAATGTCGGGAAGCAAGCACATCACGCAGCGGCGGGGCCCAGATAAACACTGGCCCACGCACCTGCCAGAGCGAGGGGGAAAGAAGAAAAAAGAAGACCCTGCTACCAAGGCAACTGCTTACCAGCACCTGCCAGCTTAGACCCAAATCCAGGCCTTGGTCAAACTGGTGCTCATAAACTCAGGGAATTACATGGAAACCAAATTAATTTCCTCGACTGAGGGTCCAGCAATTTGCTTAAAGGAAGCGGAGATAAAGGCACAACGTTTATGGGGTAGAACGGAAGGTGGTAGGGTCAAAATTATCCTAGGCTAGATATCCATGCCTTAATCCTGCTTTCCACTACAACAGCTTTCAGGCTCTTAGAAAGAAAAGATTTTTATAGGATTTACATTTACATGATGATTACAAATAACCATCTGTCTGCTTCCACTTTTTCAATCTGGTCCGTGTCCCACGAGCCCCCAGCCTGTGGTCAGAGCAGCTAAAGCTGGAAGGAAGAAGTGGATGCCCGTCAGGAGGCTTTGGGATAATTGCATTCTTCTCCCACCAGCGCTCGGCTCTCCACCTCCTCCCCCCGGCGCGCATGGTGAACATCTGAGATTACCGGGGATGGAAGGGAGGGAAAGACTATCTTTTTTGCCTCTTTCAATGAATGATAATGCCTTAAAACACAGCTACATCTGTCGTGCTGACTAGAGGGTATAAACAGATATCGAGTAAATATTAATGTGCTTCTGTAACTTGGGTCCTGGTGGTTTATCTTCCCCCTCCTATTTTGTTTTGTGCTTATCTCAGGATAACGTTATTCTCATATAAAGATTTTACACAGCCACATCAGTGGCAGGTTGGTCACCTGCCACACACAGGTAGGTGTCCCCTGACCCAAGGCACTGCCCCACAGGCATTTTCCTAAATCCTCATCTCTCTACCACCTGCTTTGGCACTTGTCTCCTCCAATACATACTGATACACACAATCAACATGAATTATTATGTCAAATGACTGCCCAGATGTCATGCAGTGGGCAGATTAAAGGATTATTATACTTTAGGTAGTGTATGGTGCAGGAGGGTATTTTAAAACTTGGTTAATGTGTATGATCTCCTGAAATAGTCCCTGAGCAAGCTGGCACTACCTGCTGAAATGGGGTGACAGAAAAAACCCAAGGGGTCGCAGACAACCTTCCTCATGATGAATAATAACACCCTTTGTTTGAGGATGCTGCTGCCCTACCTCTTTGTTTCAGCAACTGCCTCTGCCACACTTCATGAGGAAAATTTCAAAAAAGCCCACACCCTAGGCAATAGTCTCAGGCAAGGCTCCCAGGGAGTTCCTGAGCTCCCGCTGCGTGTGCACAACCTGGTAAATGCTGCCATTTTTTTTAAAAAGAAGATGATGAGGAACTATACGTTTTTTCCCTCCTGTTCTTTTTCCCATCCTTTGCCTATCTCCTCATACAGATATTTCCTAGGAGACGTGAACGTTAGCTGACTTTGCAATTTACCATGACTCAAAATGTTCAGACATTACTTTAAAATGAGGCCCCAAATGTGCAAGATTCATTTTCAGAGGTGTTAGGGTATTTTCAGAGTTCAGTAGCTTCAACAATGTTTGGTAAGTAGGGTCCCTTGAAATCGAAGTGAGGAAAGAGAGCAGTAGGGAGATACCTGCATCAAGAAAGAAAAGGAGGATCTTCTTCCTTGAAGCTTCAGCAACTTTTTTTGGCTTCATCCCTTTTTCTCACCCAGTATTTCATGTGCTTCTGAGCTTCGTAACCTACTCAGTATTTACAGTTAAAGGCAGCTTGCTCTTTATTCTCAGGCCTCAGCAGGGACCAGAACAATGTGGAAAAAACACTCCATTCCGACCCATCCTCTAAAACTTCTAACAGCTCATACATACAGATATAGACATTTATAGAATTTGGACTTTGTGATGAGTATTAATGCCTAAAAGTGAAAGTAGAGACCCTTGCTTCTAAACAGAGAATCTATTAAACCAGGTGAATGGAGAATTACAGCATTAGAAATAGGGTGCAAGAATCAGTTCTTGCAAGTGACAGATTCCAAATGGAGTCAGCGGGAGGTAGTTGGGTTTTTTTTCTCTCCTCTAAATTTCAGTCTGAGGTGTACCCCAAGCAGCTGATTGCACAAAGGTCAGAAAAGGAGGATATTTCCTTTCGTATTTACAGCACACATTACAAGAGTCAGACTTTGAAATCTTTCTTCAACAGCTAACGCAATTAAGGGCACTGCTGACCTATTTTCCCTTTTACACAATTACACAGGTATACAAATGATAATTATTGCAGACATTAGCTTATGATTTGTTTCTGATTTTTTAAAGGTTGTGAATTTGTGCTGAATTAAGTGTATACAATACAGCCTGAATACACTTACTGAAAAATTGTGTAATGTCCTTGCCTTTCTTGTGATTCATTGTGTTCACTTGAATGCAATCTGACATCTCCATAATTTTTTCTGAAATATTTTATTTGACTACTAGATGGCATGAAGAGTGGGGATTTTTCTAATTTGGAACACAACATATTTAAATTTAAGGTTTCTGACTGAAAACAAAGTTCTATCACCTGTCTTCATTGCAATGAAGCCCCAATAACCTTCTCTCTTTTTTAAACTCCCGCCTCATTCCACCAACAAATTCTGAACGTTGCAGTTAACAGTCAGCAATCTCATTACCCATCTGCCATAAATCTTCAAAAGCATCACTGTGTTTTGACAGTCAAGAAAGGCAAAGGGAAGCGATAAGCATCACCAAGTATTCTTTATGAATGCAAATATTCTGAAGACCACATTTAGGTAATTTCAGAAATCTAAAGCTATACAATGTAATATGCTGAAAAATTTTCTCTAGGCTACAGAGCAGATTTCTTTTTTCTTATTCTTAAAGCATAATCACTCTTGATGAATGCACTGCACAGATTGCTAATGCTAACAAGAGACATGTTACCCAGAGTTTTATTTCATTGAAACTAAAAACCCTATTACTTGCTTAAAAATTCAGAGACTTTCTCAAAGAACTGGTACCACAATTGCAGACAACGAACTTTGAAAACTGTGCACGGCCTGTTGTATGTCTTAAGATTTCGCAAGGATCAGACATTTAGAAGTTTACTAGAATAGTTATCTAATGAACATTTAAACTCAAGTCTGACATTAGCTTTCACGTTCTCCTCACATTTAATGGACTTCATAGTCAGAAAATCATGGGCAAGTAATTTATTTTTTCCTGACTAATGTGAATATCAGATGTGGAACCAAGCACAGCTTCAAAAAACACCACAGCACAACTGAAGTAGCGTACTTTCACTGTCACTTGTATGCCAGTATGTCTTCTTTGCAGCAAGAATATGGGACTAGTTTCATCAAAAGCACTGAAGGACTCTTCAAATCACACCAACTATGCTTCCGTCCCAGCAATGTAGCAGGGAGGATCATGCTTGGCAAAAGAGGCAATCCTCCAGAATCCCTCTTAGGTTACTGTCAGACAAAGGATAGATTGGACTAGACAGACCTTTGCTCTTCTGCAGTACAGCCATTGCTAGGTTCTAAAAAGCAGAAATTAAAAATAAAACCCAAACAAAAAAAACCACAAAAAACAAAACCACCCCAAACTTAAAGGAATTAGAAATATATAACCAATTTTCAATAGCAATGGCATGCAAAAAACCCCAATTACTGCCACAGATATACGAACAAAACTCAGGTGGGAGCTTTTCATCAAGTGCTTTAGAAGAGCAGACAGAAACTGCACTGTACATACGGAATACAGCACAAAGATTCCTCAGAAAGTACAGATTTAACTAGTAAGTTCAGCAACTCAGTATAATAGGATGCAGGTTTACTGTTGTGAGTACAGAAGTAGCGCTGCCGTCTACCTGCAGTACTCTGCTCAACCTAACGAACGCTACCTAGAGTTGGACACAGCATTGAGCAACTGCATTTTTTTCTTGTTTCCAGATTGAAGCTGGTTCTCCTGCAACCATTTTAGCTGCTTCACTCCCCTGGGCTTACAGTTCAAGTCCAGCCAAAACACCTAAAACGTACACGTGCCCTCGGTAAAACACAGGAATAAGAACAGATGAGAATCATGAAAACGAATACAAATGAATTAATATTTCTTGTACGAGAAATATAGAATGCTATATGCTTCATTTAACCAATGTAATACAGACTGCAATCTCCGAGCTCCACTGAAGTGTGAATAGCCTCTAATAAACTTCGTGTGTACACATGCACAACACATACCCAACAGCTGCGATGCTTTCCCATCGGGGCAGGGGGTCGCTGCCACATCGCTGCTACACCTCAGCCACCTTGGGCAAAGCATCAAACAAAATAGGTTGTTGCCCAACATAGGAATTCTCTTCCTTCCATGCCCCTACCTCCTCCCTTAACCCTCGGTCTCTATCAAGCTTTCTCTGTTAAATATAAGCTAAAATTCATCTATTCAGTTTTTTGTGAGCAGGATTTTTTTTTTTTTGGTCGGAGCTTTTGTGTTGTTCCCTTCAGAAGTCAGGACTGAAAACGAGGTATTTGAGCAGACAGAGCAAAGCACGTATTTCTTGATAAGCTTTCCTAAATCCATTGCAAGGGGACTATGCAGCTACATTTCGTCAGGTATGGAGCGTGAGATGCATCCACAGCTGGCACGCAGAACCGGTGGGAGCCGTCCGCTGCTTCTTGAATACCTCGCTTCCCATCCTGCAAACTGTCCTCATGTCAACAGGCCACTCTGGGGTGCTCGCCAGACGCCATTTGAACAGGCCTGCTCGATCGGCCTGGCTGGCCCCATGTCCCCTGTCCCATAAAGGGGCACAGCGTTGCACACCGGCTCAGCAGTGCCGTTTCCTGCCGGACCTGACCCCGGTGTGCCGCCTCTAATCGTTAGCCTTCTGAAGGCCTCCGCCGTTCGCACTTGTTTCACAGTTTGTCCCAGCAAATCAAGACTGGAAACCGCATAAAACACAGGTTTGCACGGCTGCCACCGAGACATGCCCGGTCATTTGAAGTTAGTGGAAAATAAGAGCTGTGTGAAGAAAGAACTGTGTGTACAGGGAGTGGGACAGCAGAAGGCTGCAAGTCAGCAGTAGGTGTTCTCACTGCTCCAGCAATATTTGGCACCCCTTCTCCAAGAATTTGCAGCAAAACCCCACCTCCCAATCCTCTACCACTTACGACTGCATATTATTTCAATTCAATATTATTTTAATACTCTACAAAAAATTTAAAAAAGCAAGGATGTATTGTCCAGATGTTGCTCCTTAAAACTCCAACTCCACCTTCCCTGAGGACCATAAGAATATTTTTTTCCTCCAGTGTTCAAACGTTGGGGTTTTTTGAAGTTTCATCATTGAATTATTCCTTCATAAAAGGCTACCTTCAAATTTAACAACTGACCAAAAATGTTAAAGGACATTTTTTCTGGATTACCATGAACCACGCAAAATAATCTATCTGTCACTTATCATCATAACATTCTGCAAAATGAATTTAAGTTTCCAGAGCTCTAATGAAATGAAGGAGCAATGTGGTATGTAGACCATGCATTAAATGCTCTTAGGAGAGAGTCATCTGAGTTCTGTCAACATGCTAACAACTAGGAAATGATCCACAAACAACTAGACAAAACGGTAGTTCCGTACAATCTAAACACAGAAAAGAAACCCAAGATTTGTGATTTTATGCAAAACAAAAAAAAAGAATTGTGTAATTTGCAGTAAATCTTTTAGTTTTGATCTGCTCGAATAGTTTAAGGAGTTATTTCTGTACAACATGAAATATAACTCTCCCACTTATTTTCAAAAGAGAAAAAGAATTTAAGAGTTCACATTGTCCTCATTATTATTCACTACATCGTGCAAGAGGAAAGAAAAAAATTAAAGAAGCAGGAGCAAAGACCAACCGTAATAGCCTAAAGCAACAATTTTGAACGGGAAGCTTCAGCACCCAGAGGGAGACCAGGACCTGGGTGTCCAGCTTCACCCTCCAGTCACACTATGCTGTGCCTGAGATTCAAAATGACCTTCAGGTGAGTGGTTACACCAGCTCCCAGACATACTGTTGAAAATCTAGTAGCATAATGTTTTGAACTGCAGTAAAGGTGAAACAATCCTTTTTTTCTAACTAATACCACTTCCCCAAAGTGCTATTTCATGTACAACAGATTTTGCAAAATAGAAAAATGAATAGTGCAATAAAACTAGAAGAAAAAATAAATCCCCCATATGCCATACCTCCTGCTAAACCCTTGGTGCTGAATATTCCTCTGGCAGTTCAGTACAAGAGAAAATCGGGATAACTACGTGTCTGCTGATGGCTTTAAAATAAGAGAAAACTGGCAAACTGTACAACTCGGATCACTGTTTACCCCAGACTACAGAAAAGAAACAACCTGAGATATGTCTGTACAACAGCCTTTAACAGGTGTGTTAACAGCTGGAGTAGCCCTTTGGATGAAGGGTTCACATTCCTCTGAAGTGTCTGAAACACCTATGTTAATCCCACAATTAGAACATAAAATCATTTTCCCAATCTTTTCTCTTCCTTTGTCTTTTTGTACATAAACTACTAGTGTAGCAAAGAATCTATTTCAGCACAGGCATATTTAATAACTAAATTTTGAAACAGGTATTATTTTGAACGGGAACTTCCCAGCATATTTAAGACATTCATTTCACTCCTTCTTAGCACAGAGTTTAACTAGACACATAGCACCTGTGCCTGTAGCTCCCACAAAGGATTTAATTTGTGTACGTTTATGTAGTTACTGTCATTCTTCAATTGCATTAGAAAACAAGAGGCTGTACTGACAAGATAAAGTATTCAAGCACCATATGATAGACTAAGTATAGTATCAAAATAGGCAGATTAGATTATTAGACTAGACAGGATTGGATGGAGGGAATTTTTAGCCTGCCACAGTATTCACCTGGGATAGATTTTAGGCCAAGCAGTATAAAAAATTTTCTTCCATGCCATTTAGGGGGGAAGAAAAAAAAAAAAAAGAAAAGAAAAGAAAAAATCTCCTGTTTGGAAGATTTTTAATCCAGATCCCTATACTGACCCAGTTCACAGCCCGGATCCATAAGCAACTGAGAGAATTACAAGCTATTATTACAAGTGGAGAAAATAAGTGGCCAAGAGAGAATAGTACTACTTAAACCAGATTTTCCACCAAGGAAAATGCATTGTTAAACTATGCATTATACTTCCCTATATTTAGAATACGGAATATATAAAATACAATAGCTCATATAACCAGTGCATGCTGTGGGATTTCTCCGAGACCAGGAGAACTGGAAACATTCTGTAGTTTGCTTGTGCAGCTTCAATTAAGGCAAATTGAATTAAACTCCCCCTTGAGGAGGACCTCTAGCTCTGCTCCTCCTTTCCTGAACAATTCCAGATGTAGGTGCCGAACATTTTCAGTTTCTCTCTGAGGACTTCCACGTGCCTGGCTGTGCTGCCACATTCACACAAAGAGGGGAGTTTCTGGGCGAGAAAACATGGGGCACTAAACAATGCTCAGCCAATAGTTGGTACATGTTTGATTTTTACAATTTAATTCTCTTTGTCAGGGCTTCCTTGCTTACTTAGCAACAGATGGATCAGCTGGAAACAACTCAGAAGAGTTGGAGACACTTCTGCTGCTGAACAAATGGAAGTTTTGTACAATGTGGCTCATAATTACACATTCAGTGGCACTTTGCTTTCTTCCTGTCATACCCAGAATTTATTACCTGCTTAATAGTTCTTCTTTGCACTTCCTGTTGAGCACCTATGCAATCCAAGGTACTAATTAGACTTTCTTTTCAAATGCCACTAGTACCCTGACTTCTGTTGTAAGGAATCACACTTCCAGCGTAGGTCTGTGGGTTCACCTCAGCAATCTGAAGCTCAGCAATCAGAACTGCCACTCTCGGGGCACACCTCTGGGTCTGGCACATGCAGGAGTGATGGATCTCCAACAGGTCTAATTGCTGACCACGGCTCATGATTTTCCTCTCTCAAACAGACATCTGATAGAATGCTCTTGCCCCCACAACAGTGGCATACTGGAGATAAACTCCGTTGTACTGAAGCTCATGAAAGTTTGAAATCCCCCAGAGGCTTCCCTCACCCCACTAAAAGGCTGTGACAGCAAGGTTTTAAATAGCAGGTCACAGGGCTGTCGTACGAACATGAGAGCACTATACTAATTCAGCACAATTCATAATTTGCTTAAGATTTTAAAACTTTTTTCATGTTTTCTAACCAGACATCTCAGGGCACCGAGCTACAACCCTCCACATTTTTTCAAATGGTTGAACAGAAATGCCAACATTGGCAGATGCAAAGCAGTAAATCCAATGCGTAACTGAACTTCCTGAGCATGAGCAGTTTAACTCTGCATTGTGAAGGGCCAGAATATCTGAATGTACAGTACAGCCAATATAGAGCTGTTGTGTGCACAGAGTGTGGGAATTTACCTTCTGGACATCCATGAGCCTGGACTGCAGACATTCAACAGATCACTATTAGAGTGGGCATGTCAGTAATGTTGGCAGTTTTGACTCAATCTCTATCAGTCCTTTTATTATTTTTTTTTCTTTTAAAAATCATAAATCCAAGACATTTACTCATAACTTGCCTTCAGATCCTACTGGCAATGGTAAATCCATTAAACTTTACTTTCACTGTCCGAGATGTTTATAAAAATTGTAGGCGGAATTACAAACCAGTAATACAAAGTTTGGTATTTTTTCTTCTCAGATGTAATAAGGAGCTGGATAAGAACAAAGTTGACCCAGGGATTTCCATACAGAAACTTTCATTGGAAACCCAAGCAGTAGTGTGCAAACCCATGCTTTTAGGTCAATATAATAACGGCATTTCTACACCTATTAATAAGTATAGATCTACCGCTGAATTCTTCGTTGATGAGACAATATAAAATGAATTATATTTCTTCTTCAACTATATAATTAACTCTTAATGAACCCTTCCCTTTTCCCAGTAAATTCAATTTTGTCTAATCCTTGGGTTTATGGTAATGTTGAGCTCATTAAAATGTTACTTAAAACTCATTAAAATGCACACTGAGAGGTAACAGCTTCATTACAGTAATATGTGGTAAAAGAAAAAAGAATGCTTTATTATCATTTAATTGTTTCCAAAACTGAATACATTTGCATAGTGATGAGGTTCACAGGATATTTTCAGTAGTACTCAATAATTAAGCAGTTCAGTAATTAAAAATGCATTTTCTAAAAATAATTTCATGTTATTGCTTACTCCCTGTTGTTTTTTTCAATTGGGAGAAGTGTTCATGTCGATACAGTTTACAGAATTGAACAACAGTGATACCTGCATTGACATTAAAAGTTATAACAGCCTAAGCCCTTGGCAAGCTTTTGTTCCAAAAGAATAAGTTAAAATTGCCACCAATATATTTTACAAGTCAGACTTTCTAACAAAGTCATATAATATCCCTCCAATCATTTTTTTTAGCACCAGGGACAACCAGGAATTATGCAGGTGCCTTTCAAGTGCAAAGCCTTACTATAATTTTCATCAGTTACTGTAGGCTTGCACATGATAGAACACCCGAGCAGAGCAGAGGTCAGCCGGGACCTAGACGTGACTTTAGAGGACGTCAGACTATGAATCTGCCCTAACTTGTGTTCCGAGGCAGAAACCCTCAAGCCGGGGTACGATTATACAGCAGTGTTGTAGCTTCACCCCTGCTTTTCTGCTTTCCCTCTTGACGGGGACTGTCCTAGCTCTAAGGCAAAAGGAATTCTCTTGCCCAGCCTGGCTCACTGCATGCCATCTTCTTGCATTTCACTGCCAGCACAAAGTTCAGAGTACCAATAATAAATTTCTGGCCAAGTGTGTGCATCAGGAGTAATTTGCCTGCACTATAATGGTGGATATTATTATAGTTATGTGGTTAATGATTTATACTTAACATATAAGCCTGATCACATTTATTTTAACAATTTCTATTGGTGTAAACTGCTCTGCTGGTTTAGAGAAATTCAATGTGAAAGTTAAAGGTCCAGGCTTGTTTTCAATATATCTTCTCACAGTAGCAAGTAAAAATGTATTAATAAAATACTGAAAAGCTAGAGATAAAAGTTACATCTTCCCAATAACCTCAGCACTAAGAGTGTCTAGTGTCCATTATTTGCCACATGACATTAGTCTGGAAGATGTTTTGCTAACTTTCTTTTCAACTGCCAAAGAAGGGTTTAGCAGTTAGAAAAAGTGACATACCTTGCCAGGGTATGCAGCCTAGATTCTCAGATGGGGAACATACAACTTTGAAGCCTTGAGTGATTCAAGGAACTGTCTAATGTGATACCATTTAAGATTCACTGAAATATGAGTTTAATACCAATCACTGCTCTTTTCTATAGCTTTCAAATATTATTTCCAATTCTATAAAAGATACCCTTTTTTTAACATACATGCATCACAATGCACCCAATATGGATTTTTCCAACTTGTTTTGAAAGTTGACTAGCATGCCAAAGAGACAGTTAAATAGAGATGCAGCAGGTTCGACATGTCAGTGTAAGGGGAACAACAGAGAAAAGCTGTCTGTGCTCTCCCAACCTCTATACTGTTAGTAGGAAATAGCAGGCTAGAACAAAAATACTCTAAACAAAAAAAGTGAAGTACTAACCAGATTTAACAATTTCAGCAGCTGTTGAGTGCATCAACAACTGCTGCCTCCCCATACAAGCAAAAAAAAATCCACTTGTATGTAACAGGACAGCATTCTTGTGGTACCAGGCTGGTACAAAATGAAATCAAGTCATCAGGATTACCATAGTTTTCCTGTGTGAGTCTGGACAATTAACTGATCTCAGTTCCCAGATGCAAATGATCAGACTTCTTCTGCTCACTTTTTTCATTATTTAAATAAATCAGTCTCATAGATTTTTACAATCATCTCCATGTAATTTGTACAGTTTCTGGCACAGTGGTCCAAATCACAATTCTATAATGCACATCTTAACAAAATTTATAAAAATAAATCCAGGACAGCTACTCAGTGAGACAGTCTGTAGGCTGAAAATTGTTGTTTAATACAGTAAGTCAGGTCATATTTCTAAATCTGCTTTTGATACTCCTTTAACAAATCAAGCCCTTCTGATAGAAATGCTCATTGCTGTATCTATACTAATTTACGTGTCAAGTTATCAGCTGTTTAAAAAGAAAACAAATATCGTGTCTTTTTAGCCGAGTAAACAATCTCTTATTTTATCTTTACTGCACACACTAGCAGATAAGTTAAGTAATTTCTCTCAAACACTCAGCAAGATGGCTGGGAAAAAATAATTCTGAAAATAAGTAACTGGCATAATAAGTATGAATGTTGAAAACCCTCTCCATTGTATTTCCTTGTATTGACTAAGTAAAATTAAATGAGATACCATAAAAATAAAATAGAAGATAGATGGTACACTGAGAGGAAAAAAGTAATTACCTATTATAT